>NW_016107428.1:2614433-2683214 GCF_001604975.1 Cebus imitator
AAATTTGACTTCAAAATTACTAAGAGCCTTCCAATGAAAGAACTAGTTAAACCAATATTGTTTCAGCATTTATAGTGATGAAGATATTAAATCCACCTACATACATGTGCTATATAATTTTAAACCTTCCTCAAATGTATATAATTTTTATAAACAGAAATACGATTTTAAGAAAGTTTTATATCAATGTAATAGACTTTTTTTTTTTTTTTAGAAAGAGTCTTACTCTGTCACCTAGGCTATAGTGCAGTGGCATGATCTTGGCTCACTGCAACCTCCACTTCCTGGGTTCAAGTGATTCTCGTGCCTCAACCTCCTTAGTAGCTGGCATTACAAGTGCATGCCACCATGCCCAGCTAATTTTTGTATTATTTTAGTAAAACAGGATCTTGCCATGTTGGCCAGGCTGGTCTTGGTTTTCTGACCTCGGTTGATCTACCTGCCTCGGCCTCTCAAAGTGCTGGGATTACAAGGATGAGCCGCTGCACCTGGCCATGCTCAAGGTTTTAATGATTTACCTTTTCTATGAACTCATTAAACCTGGTAAAACATCCAGCCAAGAGATCTTGGGAAACTAGAGTTTACAAAAAGAGTAAGAAAAGGTAATAAAAGGACTTGCAGATATCATCCAATATTGTAATACTTTGGTCCTAGTTTGAAAAGGATTAGATAGATATTGGATTAAATCATACAGAGTGGCCATCATTTTTTTCATAACTTTTTAAAAAAATTTCAACTCTTATTTTAGATACAGGGAGTACATGTGCAGATTTGCTACATGGAAATATTGCATGATGCTGAAGTTTGGAATATAGATCCCATTATGTTAGTCGTGACCGTGTACCCAGTAGGTAGTTTTTTAACCAAACTTCCTCCCGCCACTCTCTAGAGTGGTGGTCCCCAACCCCTATGCCACAGACAGGTACTGCTCTGGTCTGTTAGGAACCGGGCAGCAGAGCAAGAGGAAAGCAGCTGTCAAGTGAGCAAAGCTGAGTTCCACCTCCTGTCAGGTCAGCAGCAGCACTAGATTTTCATAGGGGCATGAACCCTATTGTGAACTGTGCATGCAAGGGATCTAGGTTGCATGCTCTTTATGATAATCCAATGACAAATGTAATGCACTTGAATTATCATGAAACCACTCCCAACCCCACCTCATGTACATGGAAAAATAGTCTTCCATGAAACCGGTCGCTAGTGCCACAAAGTTTGAGGATAACTGCTCTAGTAGATAACAGTGTCCATTGTTCCCATATTTACGTCTACATGTGCTCCATGCTTATCTCCTACTTATAAGTGAGAACATGTAGCATTTAGTTTTCTGTTCCTGTATTAATGTGTTCAGGATTATTGCCTACATCTTCATCCATGTTGCTGCAAAGGACACAATTTCATTCTTTTCAGGGTTGCATAGTATTCCAGGGCATATATGTACCACATTCTTAATGTAAATTCTTAATATACTTTATTAACATTTATGAACATGTAGAACTTCAATTTTTTTTTTTTTTTTGAGACGGAGTTCCGCTCTTGTTACCCAGGCTGGAGTGCAATGGCGCGATCTCGGCTCACCGCAACCTCCGCCTCCTGGGTTCAGGCAATTCTCCTGCCTCAGCCTCCTCAGTAGCTGGGATTACAGGCACGCACCACCATGCCCAGCTAATTTTTTGTATTTTTAGTAGAGACGGGGTTTCACCATGTTGACCAGGATGGTCTCGATCTCTTGACCTCGTGATCCACCCGCCTTGGCCTCCCAAAGTGCTGGGATTATAGGCTTGAGCCACCACGCCCGGCCAGAACTTCAAATTTTTATAGACCATTAAGAGTTGGAACTTGGTTTTGTTTCTGGCTCTGTTACTCTGAGTGTAGTGTTCCAAGCGGGTGCTTCTTGTTATTTTTTCTCAAGAATGGACCTTAAGTAGAGCTTGATTATGAAGGATAGCACCAGTTGTGTGTTTGGAAAATATCCAGTTGTCTTTATTTTAATTTCTCTGATAAACTTCACTAAGTTTTATAGAATATAAAAATAGACCTTACTTTCCTCTAAACAGGATTTGAGACAATTTCATATTAAAAGTAATAAAATCTTTAAGACAAGTAAAGCATATCAGGCCTATGGAAAAAATATAAAATAATATGCCTCATGAATGTGATGTAAAGGTAGGGTAGGGGGTGCATCAGCAAAAAAAAAGTACTGATAGTGGAGCCATAAAACTCCTATCTATTTGTCTTGGCTGAGCTGAAAATTTTGTTCCAAGACTTCTGGCAGCTGTTTGTAAAAAGTAATATTGTTGGCTCCAAAATTCTCATGATCAAAGATAGTAAACCTACTAGATACAGAGAAGATGCAGGAGTTTTCCAAGTAGTAGTTTCTAAAATAAAATTCTAACGGATTTTATAATTCAACTCAGTAAGCCATTTTTAAGGTGCTAACAACATAAAGTACAAATTCATTGTTCATCTTACTTTCAAAGATAACTCCTAGAATACCTCAAGAAAGAAAAAGTGTGTGTGTGGGTGTGTGTTCCCACCAAAACGCAGAAAACCAGATGAACAAGTCATAAGATGGATCTGCCTCCTAAGACATGAGTAATAACTCCACTCTTTCTAATCCATTCTGCCTAACACCCTTTTCCAGCCATACATGTTAGGTGAGATCTCAATGCTCAGTTGCAAAGATGGAGATGTAATTTCTTAAAGCAATCAATCTATCTCAACTCTTAACTCTCTAGTTAAATAACTAAAATTTAATTAAGGCAATTCAATGACTTTATGCAGAAACTAGAAGATATTTAATGATGTTTTCTGGAATAAAAGCAGTCTCTCTACTTCATCTAGGGAAAATAAAGTATATTATTTCTCTTTGTAGAGTAATATGAAGATGTTTAGATCTAAACTCAAATATATATTATTGCTGGAATAAAAGAGAACAGCATGAAGCTGTACTGTCCTATAGAATAAATCAAAACATAGAAAATAGGAAATAAATATAGAGCAGGCTTTGGTGACATGAAAAACTTATTCAAACCGTGCCTGAAATCAATGAACCCTGCATTTTTCAGTTAATGTAAAGAAATAAGTTTTAAGTTCTAGTTAGATATTTATATTTTCTGATATTTCAAGAAAGATTAGGCTATTATCCTTAGCAAAATAACACAGGAACGGAAAACCAAATACTGCCATGTTCTCACTTATAAGTGGGAGCTAAACGATAGGAACTTAGGAACACAAAGAAGGAAACAACAGACAATGGAGTCTACCTGAGTGAGAAGAAGGAGTAGGAAAGAGGAAGAGGAGCAGAAAAGATAACTATTGGATTAATGCCTGGGTGACAAAACAATATGTACAACAAACTCCCAGGACAAGGGTTTACCTATGTAACATACCTTCACATATACTCCCAAACCTAAAATATAAGTTAAAAAAAAAAAAGATTCAAATCATCTGCTTCTAGATATGACAGAGATGACAGGGTAATCAATATTAAACTAGCCTCTTCCTGTAAACATCTATGAACCAAATGTGTCAGGCTACGAACCTTGAAATATAGGAAACTGACAAGGTAAGACCCATAACTACACCAGCTTTCTGCCTTATGACGATTTCTTAACCAAGGTGCAAAGAGCTATGACTCAAGAAGATCACTGTAGTTGCACTGAGCTATTGAAGTTGAAAGAAGAGTTTAGAACAGATCAAGTGGCTAGAATATATGGGACAGGGCATCAGAGAGCTATGAAGTAAGCTGGGGTGTGTCTCCCAAAAATCACCTCGGGTAACAGGAGGAGTGTTCCTGCATGTACATCCTTGACTGAGAGTTGGTCTACACATACCAGGGTAATAAATTATACAAGGGCAATAATAGAACAAATGCTACCTGGCTGAGGGGAGAAAAGAAAAACTCAAGGTTGAGCACTATAGAAGGATAGTAGAGTTCCAGAGACACCCATAAACTCTAACACCACAGGAAATCAAAACAGCAGCCTTTAGATTAATAGCTAAGTACTAAAAAGTTGTTGGCAAACTACAGCCTACAGTCAAAATCTTGCTTACAGACTGCATTTGCATACAAATTTTATGAAAACACCACCACCTTTATTTGTTGAAGTATTATCTAGTTGCTTTTGTGCTACAACAGTGGAATTTAGTAGTTAACCATATGGTCTTCTCAGACTAAAATATTTACTGTGTGTTCACTTAAAGAAAATGATTTTTTGATCCCTGTCCTAGAATAAGGTGTTTTTAAACCTACCTTAAAAAAAATCTAAATCAAACTAAGACAGGATTTTGGAGAGGTTGGGCCACATCTTTGGAGGTTTGCAATTAAATGAGTGGAGCTTGGGTACTACCTTGAACTTTTTAAGTATTGGCACTAGCAAAGTATAAAACAAACCCTACACAAATCAGGTGGACTACCAGTATTTTAATAGAACAAAAATTGAGGCCGGGTGCGGTGGCTCACGCCTGTAATCCCAGCACTTTGGGAGGCCGAGGCGGGTGGATCATGAGGTCAAGAGATCGAGACCATCCTGGTCAACATGGTGAAACCTCGTCTCTACTAAAAAAAAAAAATACAAAACATTAGCTGGGCATGGTGGTGCGTGCCTGTAATCCCAGCTACTCAGGAGGCTGAGGCAGGAGAATTGCCTGAACCCAGGAGGCGGAGGTTGCGGTGAGCCGAGATCGCGCCATTGCACTCCAGCCTGGGTAACAAGAGCGAAACTCCGTCTCAAAAAAAAAAAAAAAATTGAAAACATTCAGAAGATAAAATCCAGATTCTCTGTAATATATCAACCACAATGTCCATCGTAAAATAAAATCTCACCAGTTATTAAAATAATATCTATGTATATATGATCCAAAGTTACACAATAGTAGACAATTATAATCAATATCTAGACAGTCTATATGTTGAATATAGCAGAAAAATACTTTAAGGCAGCTATTAAAAATAGGATTAAGAACTTATAGATAATGTGTTCTTAATGATAAAAGAGGAAATCTTAACATAAAAGTCACACATTATTTTAAAATGCAAATAAAAATTAAAAAAAAAATTGGATGCACATTAAAAATGAAGATGGAAGAAAAAGGGCCAGTAAATATGACATGATACTAATAGAAATTATTCATTCTGAAGAACAGTGAAGAAAAAAAGTTTGAAGAAGCGGGGCCTCAAAAATGCTTAGAATAATATTAAACACTTTAACATATGTACATTGGAATACTAGAAACAAAACAGTGAGAAAAAAATGCATCTATAATTGTTAGGAAAAAAATTTAATAAAGAATGTGAAAAACATTTGTGCTGAAAATTATAAAACATTATTAAGACTAAAAACAAAAATTTTAAATAATCAGAAAGACATCCAATGTCTATGAATTAAAATATGTTTTCCTATTGAATGAGGTATTTAATATTCTTATGATGTCGTCTCCCTAAATTAACGTATAGATAAAATACAAACAGACTGTAATTCCCACAGGATTTTTTTGGTAAATTTTCCAAGCTATTTCTAAAATGTGTATCCAAAATGATCTTTAGAAAAGCACTAGCTGTAGGACTTACGCTATCTGATTTTAAGACTAACTCTAAAGCTACATTAATGGCAGTGTGGTGTTGGCATAAGCATATGGCAATAGATAAGGGCAGGATCTGGAAATTGACCCAAATATACAGTCAGTAGAAACATACATAATTATTCGATTTTTGAGAAAGACAAAGTGTAATTCAATGCATAAAAATACAAAATTTAATAAATAGTGGAAAAGCAACTGGAGATTGTATTATATATATTATATATGTAAAATATGTAAAACATATTTTACACAAGCACACACAGTACATATAAACATATATATCCATTATATAATGTGAAATACATATTTTTGCATTATATAATGGATACACTATATCCAATTGATATAATGGATATATTATATCCACTATGTATATAAAATATATAGTGTAAAATATATTTTTACATATGCAAATACATTATATATAATATGTATATAAAATATATACTTTATGATGTATAAAATATATATTATATATTTTATATATAGTATATAATTCATTATATATATAAATGTAATGTGTGTGTGCATGTGTAAAATCAACATTGATCTTTCCCTCACACTATTCACAAAGATTAGAAATGAATTATAGACATAAATGCAAAAGCTCAAACATAAATCTTCTAGAAGAAAATCACTGTGACCTTTAGATAGACAAATATTTCTTAAATAGACAAGCCCAAACATTAAAAGAAGATATATATAATTTTATTATATATAAAATGTTGCTCTTCAACAGAGGCTATAGAATGAAAAGCCAAGTCACAAACAAGAGAAAATATGTATCAGTGAAAGAATTTGAATCCAAAATATACAAATGAAACTTATAACTCAATAATAAAAGACAACAGTTAAAAAAAGTTAAATATAATTAGGTAGTAAATAAATTGAAAATACAAACAATCACATTTTTTAAAAAATGGTCAAATAATTGAATAAACCAAAAGTGGTTTATTCATAAATAAAATGGTTATATTCAGAATACAATAATGGTTAATAAGCTCACTAGAATATGTTCAACATCATTATTTATCAGATAAAGCAGGTAAAACTATAATAAAACACGACATCCCCTAGTAGAAGACCTAAATGTACTACCTTGATTTATCTCTAAGAATATCTAAAAAGTACTCCAGGAGAGATTAATGATCCATGAGTCACAGTTATTGCATGAACTTTGCCACTTACTGTTTGATCTCAGATTCCCTGTGTGCAAAGTAAGAATTTTTGAGTAGATGATTTTTAAACCATCTTTGTAGTGAAAGGAATTTATGACTCCTTGGGTGCTTTCTATAGTAATAGACACATCCAGTTAATGTACCAGAGTAGACACAATAACATCTGATTTTATTTCCTAATATTTATTTTTAAATGAGCCATTTAATATTCTACATGCATTTCATATTGTTTCTTCTTTAAACTCTCTCCCTAAACCTCTCTTCAGAACAGTAGGTGTTAATTTAAAAATTTATATGTAAAATTATGGTACCAGTTTATTAATCATATTAATGACTAGATAGACACTTTCTAAATTTTATTAACCTATAGCTTTTCCTCAAAACTGCTTTCAAAGTTTATAATCTCATGTTTTATCTTTCACCCAGAAAATGTTCTTTATTTTTTTTTTGAAGAAATAAATGATTTCTCTCTCCCCCCCCCATTTATTTTATTGCATTTTAGGTTTTGGGGTACATGTGAAGAACATGCAAAATTGTTGCATAGGTACACACGTGGCAGTGTGATTTGCTGCCTTCCTCCCCATCACCTACATCTGGCATTTCTCCCCTTGCTATCTCTCCCCAGCTCCCCACCCAAGAATTTATTCAGCCTTTTTGTGAGTTATTAAACCACAAACATACTGATTTCAATGGCTATCAAATTTTGTTGATATCCTTTCTTTGTAGACAGAGATATTTTAAAGAAGCTTTGAATTTGAGTTCAGGCCCATGAAAGAGAGAGTTTTCTATAGAGAAAACTGAAGAAACGGAGCTTTTAGCAGAAAACTACCTCTTTAACATTTATATTTAGGCCAGTTGAATTTCGCCAAACATTTAGTATGCAATTCATAAACTTGTATTACATGTCTAGAATTAATAACAAAGAAAAATGGTGAAAATTATTTGGACAGAAAGGAAGAACGACAATTTTCACACATCCACTCTTTAAAATTAGAAATTAGATGATTGCTCTTTGAGAATCATCTTGTTTAGGCATCTTCCTATAAAGGCTTTTGTTCCTTATATTAGTCTTGGGAATCTTAATAGGACTTTTCAGCTATTTTACTGACACTCTGCATAGCTTCGGGTCTTAATTAATAGGTTATAGACTCTACACATCTAGAAATTGTACAACTTTCTAAAAGTGTTTGAAACTTTTACTTAATCATTAAAAACGAAATATGTTTGTCTTCATGAAAATGGGATATCAGGCATTTCCTTTTATACTGTGCATTGAGAACAAGAAGTTTCTATGATATATATGAACCTGGATCGAATATCTAGGTAAAGAAATACAGTAAAAAAAATTGATGCTTTGAGATATAATCTAGGACCATCTAATTTTTCTTACTATAGAATTTATTGACTTCATGAGGAGAAAATTATATTAAAAGTTACTATTAATCCGTTTTGTCTTTGTCTACTTCAAGTGTTCTAGGAGGTAATAATTGCTAGGAGGAATAGTCCCATATCAAAATATACCCTGTAATTCCCTGTAATTATTAATTTGAAAGAGATTTGGAAGAAATGAAGATTATCTGATTGTGCCTTACTTAGGCAGATATTATCAGCTCAATATACATTTGCATTTTTTTAAATCCTGGATGAGATGTGATACTGTAAACTACATCTCAGGTAGTTTGTTGATCAAGCTGGGGAGAGATAGCAAGGGGAGAAATGCCAGATGTAGGTGATAGGGAGGAAGGCAGCAAATCACACTGCCACGTGTGTTCCTATGCAACAATTTTGCATGTTCTTCACATGTACCCCAAAACCTAAAATGCAATAAAATAAATGGGAAAAAAAATCAATTTTGAAAATTAATGCTACCTTAACTAATGTTGGGCTGGGTATAAAGAAAGTAAAAAAAACTTGCTATTTCTATATTGCTATGCATATGTTTTTCCCAATTACATTATATCACCTAATAATGCTTTTAACTTGACTTTTATTCTTATTTTCTCTGACTCTTTTTCTGAGATTATGTAATCACCACCATTCTGTAATTACCAGCAAGTAGCAGGTAAATGTGCCAGTTACCATGAAATAACATCTAAATATTCTCATTAATCCTAAGAGGTAAGTAGTATTATCCTCATCTGACAGGTAACATTGTCAGGGATGTGGTGAAAAGAGTATCCTGGCACACCGTTGGTGGTAATGTAAATTAATACAGCCATTGAAGAAAACCGTATGGAGGTTTCTCAAAACACTGAAAATAGAATTCCTGTGTGATCCAGCAATCCTGCTTCTGGGCATTTATCCAAAAGATTTGAAATCAGTATGTCAAACAGACATCTGCATTCCCATGTTTATTGCAGCACTATTTTCTTTTTTTAATTTAATTTTTATTTCAGTAGGTTTTTGGGGTTACAGGTGGTTTTTGGTTACATGGATGGATAAGTTCTTTAGCGGTGATTTCTGAGATTGTGTGCCCCCATCACCGAGAAGTGTACATTGTACTCACTGTGTTGTGTTTTTCTTCTCACCCCCCTCCCACCCTTCCCCTTGAGTCCCTAAAGTCCATTATATCATTCTTTTTTTTTTTTTTTTTTTTTTTTGAGACGGAGTCTTGTGCTCTGCCACCCATGCTGGAGTGCAGTGGTACAATCTCAGCTCACTGCAACCTCCACCTCGTGGGTTCAAGTGATTCTCCTGCCTCAACCACCAGGGTAGTTGGGACTACAGGCACGTGCCACCATGCCCGGCTAATATTTTGTATTTTTAGTAGAGACATGGTTTCACCGTGTTAACCAAGATGGTCTAGGTCTCCACCTACCTTAGCACCCCAAAGTGCTGTGATTACAGGTGTGAGCCACTGCACCTGGCCCACTATATCATTCTTATGCCTTTGCATCCTCATCGCTTAGCTCCTACTTATAAGTGAGAACATATGATGTTTGGTTTTCCATTCCTGAGTTACATCACTAATAATAATGGCCTCCAGCTCCATCTAAGTTGCTGCAAAAGACGTTATTTCATTCCTTTTTATGGCTGAGTAGTATGCCATGGTATATATATACCACATTTTCTTTATCCACTCGCTGGTTGATGGACACTTAGGTTGGTTTCATATTTTTGCAATTGTGAATTGTGTGCAGCACTATTTTCAATAGTCAAGTTAAGAAACCAACTTGTGTTCACCATCAAATAAATAAAGAAAATGTATTATATATAAAAACAAAATATTATTCAACCTTTAAAAAGAAATAAATTTTGTCATTTGTAACAACATGGATGGAATTGGAGAGCATTAATGCTAAGTGAGATAAGCCAGGTAAGAAAGTCATATACCACATGTTCTCACTTAAATAGTCTCTGAAACAAACTTGAAGCAGAGTTGGATGGTGGTAAACAGAGGCTGGGGAGTATAGAGGGGTTGAGGAGATGACGTCAAAGGGTACAAAGCCTCAATCACAAGGAATATGTTTTTTTTTTTTCTTGGAGGTCTATTGCACAATATAATGAATATAGTAAATAATTATGATACACTTCAAATTTTCTAAGAGTAATTTCAAATGTTCTTGCTACAAAAAATGATAGAGAAACTGACATATCAACTAACCTGATTTAATTATTCTACAATGCATTCATAAATAGTAACACCACATTTTTCCACATGAAATACACATTTATTTGTGAACTAAATGTATGATTGAAAAAGAACTACTAGAATAACTATAATTTGCCAATTTAAAATTTAAAAAAAGAATTAGGATTAAAAAGAATAAGCAAAAGTTTACAGCTAGGTTTTGGTACCTTATTTATCTGACTCCAAACTTAGTATACTGGGCTACTTTCACTCCAGTGGTTTAAAAGCCAAGTTGAACAAGACAACAAGAAAGGCCCTTAGAAAACCTAAAAGTTAAACAACTTCAGTCCATGACATAGTTTTAACATCTTTACATTGTCTCTCATTGTAATGCTACCTTATCCCAAGGAACAACTATCTTTCTGACTTCTGTGGAACATTACCTTAGCAAAAATGTGGGTGTTTTTTTCTATTTTTTTTTAATTCCCTAAATTGGAAAGCATTTTAAACTAGTTTCCTCAAGTATGGGAAAAACACAGGTCTCACCACCCTGGAAATTTGTGTAGCATGTGAAATAGCTAATCATCAACTCTTCTGGTAATTTTCCTATTAAAATTTCCCAACCAACTTGTAACTTCTTTCATTTATTCACCTCTGTTCATCTTTTTTTCACTCCTTCCCAGTCTTCTCTTACAATTCTTCCTTCTTGTTTTCTACCCAAACATAAGAATTCACCAAAATTTTTAATATCTTTAGTTCTTATTACACCTGTGATTCATTTATCAGTGCTATCTGCATGTTTTCCATGAACAGAAGTCCATTAGGTTTTATTTTCTGAATAATATTCACGCATCACATTTCTGATTCCTCATGTTAGATATAGTGAATCCCACTATATTTTCAAAGAATCAGTATGCCAGTATGTTCAGCTTTCTTAGTCTTTAATTCTCCATTTTAAAGTTTAACTTCCTTGTAGTTTCAGTAAAAAACAACTTTTTCCACCAGTTCTAATCAGTAGTTCACATCTGTTCCTGTGGTCCCCTGCTCCTTCCTGACTCATCCCGGTCACCTGCCCTGGTTACCTGCTTTGACCTGAGTCACCCCTGGTCACTTCCTCTGACCTGTCCAATAACTGCCCTTCTGCCAAACTACCCACCCCACCACTCTGGCTTGTATACCTGCTCTTTTTAAAATAGCCAATCAGAACTAGCCTAGACTATGCAATCTAACCCTAGCCAATAGGAAAACAACACAGCAGGAGGGGCTACCTACATCAGGAATAAGAACTCCTTTCCCTCCCTTGTCCAGGTATGTATTCACCATTGTTCCATCTGTGAGTTGCACCCTTCTATAGAAGTAAATTGCCTTGCTGAGGAAATTTATATTCAAGTTCTACATCTTTTGTGGCACTGAAATTTTACATATAACACTCAAAATCAGCATGTATAAAATTGAAGTCAGAACATTCTCACTCTTTATATTACTGTCAAGAGTAGATTATACTAGTTTCCTATGGTTATTGTAACGAATCATCAAGCTTAGTGGCTTAAAATATCAAAAATGTGTTGCCTTAATGTTTTAGAAGTCAGAAATCCAAAACAGGTCTCAGTGGGCTAAAGTCAAGGTGTCGGCAATTCTGGTTCCTTCTGGAAGTTCCAGGGAAAAATCTATTCCTTGCCTTTACAAGTTATAGTGGCTGCCTGCATTCCTTATTTGTGGCCACATTATCCTACCTCTGCTTACACTGACACAATAACATATGCATACATTCTAGAATTAGAAGGTGGACAGCTCTCAGGAGTCATTCTTATGTGTCCCACACACATGATCTCTGCTATAATGTCAAGAGTAGTTTTATGCTCATGTCCATTCAGCCATAAATTCCATTTGTTTCTTTTTTGCTGTTATTAAAACTAATAAAATTAGGTCTTTGTTTCCACCCTTGACTAGATTGCTGCAACTATCTCATTGAGTTTGTGCATCTTATCTCTCTCTGTCTCTCCTTTCCCCTTCACAAAGTCATTCTGCATGATCCAACATATTTGCTTTTCATGAAACTTTATTTTAACCCATTTCCCCTTGGCAAAACAACTTTAATGATTTCTTATTGTCTTTAAAATAAAATGTAAACTCCCTTATCTTGAGTTTGAGGTTTTAAATAGTTTGTCACAATACTATCTTTAGAGGTTATTACATTTGTTTGTCTACACAATCCACACCACCCAAGGTAGGCCAATAGTAGTATTACCTTCTACCCCCAGTCATAAAATTAGTCTAGAATGCACATGTCTTCTTCATTCAAATTTCCCTGAACAAGCCAATGAGAGGTGAATTATTCCAGGAGGATTCTGTAAAGTCACATCACAAGTATGTGCTGGTAATTTGGAATTTATATATTGTCAGGGATAATTATTTAAGACTATAATTTTTAAAATTTATTATATTTTCATTACATGTAATTTAAAAAATTACATCTTTCTCCTTTCTTATTCAATCTTTTCAAAGGCATTTACTTCAGGCCTAATAAATCCCAGCCATTTCATAAATTTTATACTCCTCTAAAATCAAAGACTTCCTTCTCTCTCTTTTTCCTTTCCTCCCGCTCTAGGTTCCTTGCTTCCTTATTTCCTTAGCTCACACCTTCATTTACCAGACATTCGTGACACTCAGTATGAGGTCAGTTACAAATACAACACAACATAAAGCAACATCCCTATCTTTATGAAACTTATGGTCAAAAATGTATTGAAATATTTTTTGTATTCCTCACTATAACTATCAACATGTCTTTCAAATAGTGAGACAAAAAAATTATATGGGCCTTCTGTTTGAAGTCTCAGAACTCCATCTTTATGGGTCTAAGTAGAAAACTGTTTGGCTAGGTTGTCAGGGAGATATTTTGACCCACATGTACAATATAATTTCTCTTTGGCCTTCTTTATAGTTCCTTGAATGAGACATATTCTTACATACCTCACCATCTTCACATGTACCTGTTCTTTCTTCCTAAAGTTGTGGAAAATTATTTGCTACCCTATTCTTTCTGGTCAATTCCTACTTATTCTTCAGATCCTACTTGAAATGCTAATTCTCACAGAAATTCATTTTACACTAATATAATTTCACATCTGTTATATTATCTTGTGGAATATCATATTTTTCTTCCTAGTACTTTCATGCATTGTGATATTCAAAATATAAAATGATTGGTATAGTATGGACATATACCAATAAAATCTAATTCTTCCCTGAATGCTGGAGCAGGATCCTGTTAGTTTCTTGCTTTGACACGTTACAAGAAGTTAAGCAGTCCCTAAGCAGCAGCATGGTTGAAGCTCCTAAGCTGACTTGACACAGCCTTACAGATTCAGCCAGAAAGGAGGCAATGAGTCCAAATGTATTTGGACAGTTTATTACTCACAATGACTGCATAAGGAAGATCAGCATGGTGTTGGCAACCCACACTCACAGTCTCTGGATGACACCAAACCAGGGGTTCCAGATGGCAGACAATACAAGTGGTAGGTCTCTCTCCCATTGAGGATCAAATTCTAAATTATAGCCAAACAATTTTATAGTCTGTAGCTGTACCCAAAGAAGGAGAAGAGGTGAAATGTGGAAAGTCTCATCCTTCACTGGCACAAGAGATAGATAAAATATTGCTCAATCGCAACCTCCTGTGAGATAGGGATGTAATGAAAAACAGTCTTGTAACGTCTTGTAACAAGACTACCTATCCTCCCTTTTTTAGAGGATCACAGAATACTGTACAAAGACTTGTGTTAAACTATAGGATCCCCTTGCTATTGACCTATGCAGAGTCCTGCAAGGTTATCAAAGTGTTATGGCAAAGCCATGTGCTGTAACAAGTGTTTGCCATTTATTACTGAGTACAGGGAAAAGTGAAGGGTTCCAGGAGATGGGCCAGGAAGAAAAATAATATGGTTATTTACCAGTTGGTATGGTAGTGCTTTAACCATTGAACCATTTATTTGTATGGTTATATTAATACATACTGTTTAAATTCCATCCCTCCTTATTATAGTTGTCATTTATCCATTTACCTGTATGTTTACTATTTCATTCCCTCACTAGACAACCATAGGGATTCACATCTCTTTGCTAACCGTTGAATAAATAATTATCAGAATAGTGCCAGGTATATAGTGGATGCTAAATCAATATTGGATGAACAAATTAGCAAGTGAATCAGTTTGATGTACTGTACTAAGAAAACAGGATTCTCACATTCTTCTAAAGCACTTTAATTTTTTGTTTCTGGGTTTGTACTGAAAAGTCTCTGTATTTACAAGTAGTCTACATATACTTAAATGTTTTGAGATTTCAAGTCTTCTCTTTTAAAGTCCAAAAAATGTTCCTTTAGGACACTTTTCAGTCCATTCTCTAAATCTCCTTTTTCTGACAGTTAATTGACATGGCAGACAATGGCTGCATTTCCTTCCAACAGGCACAGAAATTGGTGGTTTATTAACTTTAATGACAAGTGTGCTGAGGAGACAGAGGATACAATCCAGCACACATTTTGTAGATGTCAGGGTTAAGTCAGTGGAAATATTTCCCCTAGGCACTTTTTTCTCCCTGTGTGAATCTGCTTGAATGTCATGGTCCCCTAGGGCTATTTGTGCCAATCTTTCTGCCATTTGAAGGCTGGATTAAGCCAATTGTTTAATTTTGTCACCGCCAAAGTACAGCAGCTGCACAAGATGCTTATCCCAAAAATCCTTTCAAAAATTGTATTCCACTAAAGTGAATTTGTTGAAAGCAGCAGATAGTGAAATATCAGCATGTCAGCTTGTTAATTCTCTACTGCTCTAAATGTGTATTTTTTCCTTAAATTTATTTTAATGCATTTTAGTAGAGATTTTTAATGCATTTCCATACTCTATTTCTCAACAGAGTTTTTTTTTTTTTTTTTTTTTTTTTTTTTTTTTTTTTTTTTTTTTTTTTTTTTTTTTTGTTATTTTCACTTGAATTCCTAAGTGAAGGCAAATGACACAGGATTTGGCAAATTTGCTTAAAAGAGAAAGCAAAACTCTAGGAAATATTGAAGCTCTAAAAATGTGAGGCCCACAGAGATGGGCCAAAGAGCTCTTCAACCCATGTCAATATGTCACCTCTCATGTAATTTTATATAAAATGAACTACATTTCTTAGCACATTCCATTTTTAACATGTATTTTAGTACGGCACAGCAAGTTCTCATCAATTTATAAAAGTCACATAGCAGGACGAAACGGATTCTTTTCCTTATTTTTAGGTGTGCAAACAAAAGTCTATGAAGTTAGAGAAACATGTAGAAGTAAGTGAAGGAAATAAAAATAAAACTTGCATACTGATGATTTCAAGACCACATTTTAGAATCTCTTACTTCTCAAATTATTCACGTCTTTCAATTTTTGGCTCCTGTTACCAATTTAAGGAAGTCCACTCTAGACTCTTAACATTGTAAACTGCCTAACTTCCCACCTGGAAATCCTAATTCCATATTCCTTTCTACCTTCTCTTTTTCCTATAACATTTAACTTTCTATCTAATATACTACACGTATCATTTTTCTATTTATTGAATATTGCTTATCCCATTCACTTCAATATAAATTCTACCAAAGTAGGTAACTTTTGTTTACTGATGAATCATATAGGTGCCCACAAAAATGTCTGGCAACATTATTTTGTCTAAAAAATGTTGATTGAATGCATCATTTTTTATTATGATTTAGAAACACTTTTAAATGTGATCAAAATACATAGTTGGAAAAATAATGATGTTGATAACAACAATTTATATTACAATTAAAGAAAGATGTTCTCTTTTTTCTAATAATCTGCTTCCACATTATTTAATGTCTGTTCATCTTATTATTAGATCTACAATTCTCCCCAACCTCAGTTGCCAGTAAATGCATCTGCTGAATTGTTAACATAATAATGACTTGTATTCAAATCAATTCAGGTTGATTCCACAAATATATATCAATTATCTACCATGTGCCAGTCAATATGCAAATTATAATAGTGATAAAGAAACATGAAATACAGCCCTCATCCTCCAAGAATGTATGTTACATTGGAGGATATAATGAACTAACCATTATTTACCATTGTAAATGAATATGTGCTATAGTCAAGGATGGTGTAAACTTTCTGTAAAAGTTTTCAACTTTGACATATTTGTATTAGATTTAGAATGCCAAGAAAGGTGGAGATTTTCCTTCTCTGCTACAAAAATCTACCTCCCAAATTGTACTACTGTAAAGAAAAAGCTAATTGAAAATCTATTGATCTCTAGTACCACAAATCTTTTTTTTTTTTCAATATGTTTAAATATATTTTACTTGAGCTAATTAGGATAATGACTAAAGCCATAAGTGAGAATAAAATACAATTGGCTCCTAACTACAAACATGAAACAATCACTTAAACTATGTTAACTCATTTATACAATCTTAAATGCTTATAACTAAATTCTTATAATTAAGGGTGTTAGAAAAAGAACATTAAAATATAACTTAAAAGTATTGTTCTTTTTCTATTTACTAGCTTTAAGCTTATGGACAAGGCCTTTATTTTTTCGAATCTTCAGCTTTTCAACTACAACAAAATAGGAATATTAGTATCATTGTAGGTTTATGAAATACTTACTATATGCCAAGAATTGTGCTGACATTTGAGCGTATTGTCTGCTTTAATAAATAATATTGTTATAATCATTTAACAAGAAGGCAAGAAAACCTTGAAAAGACCAACGTGTCTGTGCGGCCCAAGGTTGCCTTACTCATATTTGGCAGTTGGTACTCAAACACCTGATTCTCAGCCTTCACTAATTGTCTACTCTTGCAAATCTACATAAGATAATGCACATTTTAATCCCAGTGATTATGCTGTTCAGGTCTTCATTGCCTCGAGAATGAGGGTAAACTTAAATGGGACATGAAACTTATATCTTCCCTCTCTTATTGAAGAAAGACAAAAATGAACAAAAAAAGGTTGAAACACAAATTGGGGGTTTCAGCTGAGATATTTTATGAAGCTATCACATGTTACTCAAAAATAAACTAAAAAATTGTATCAATGTCTTGATTAATGGATTTTTTATGTGACAGATATATCATCATCTTAGAAACCTTAGAAAGATATTTAACCTAACTCCTCACTGGGATTTTCTTCTAAAAAAAAAAAAAATAGTACTAAAATGTTTCACTACGTCAAAGGTTTGTTCTCAAGCTTAAATGAGGCAATAAATGCAAAAGAATAACAACAAAAGCAAAAAAAAACTAATGCATTTGTTTCTATTTGGGGTAATTACCTGGAAGTTAAAGCTATAACTTTGGTTTCAGCAAAAATTGGTCTTTATAGTGCAATTCATTAATTGTATTGCTTCTCTAAGGACATAAAGAACTGCTAAATTTCTGTTGGTCTATTTCATATATCACTAGTTTATCCTTAGGGTTAGAGGTTGCATGTCTTATAATTGTATCTGTCAAATTAGGAGTCAAATATTTACTTCACCTGGCTTGGAGCTGTCACTTTGCTTTTTCTACCTAGCCCCTACAGGGATTAGCATCTTCCTGTGTCAGGATCTAATTAAGAGAAATTCACAGCTGGACAATTTTTTGGGGGTAATTTGGTAGATTAAACATTGCAAGGAGGTGTTAACATTTAGTTTTCCTCTTTTTTGTTTGTATTTTATTCCTTCATCCATCCATTTATTTCTTAATCTTATCATTCAGCAATCTAGCTCCTAGTCAATCCATCCATTTGTCATTGATCTGTCTATTCACATACCCTATATCTTCTTATCCATGCATTCCTTCACTTTCTTACTCATACATCTATCTGCTTATCTATCTTTCCATCCATTCATCTCTCCCTTCATCTACTCATCCATCATGGGTATCCACCCAGTACTGCCCATCCTAGTAATTTCGCCAAATAGCTTAAAGACTCCAAAAAAAAAAAAAAAAAAAAAAAAAAAAAGTGAACATTTGATATACAAAGAACAGTTACATTAAGCTTATCTTAGACAAGAAAAAAGAAAAGCTTGATTTCTTCTTTGTCAAAGAATTCAAAAAGTTTGCAAACTATTTCCAAAGAGTTTTGATTATTTTTCACCTGTGTGTTTCTACACATTTAAATTATTAATCTTTAGAAAAATGTCACCGTGTATGAAAATATCCAGTCTCCAACGTGAACCTTTTGAGGCAGAATCTCAAGTGACTTAGTCTGGCTTCAGTGTTTTGAAATACCCATATGTAAAATTTGATGCAAATCCAGTAATACAAACTGCTGCCTCAGAGGAAGCATGCAGTATAGTTTTTATTTAAGTTAATGTTTACCCTAGCATGACTGAATAGAACACACACATTTATTTATGTGTAACAAATAGTACACGCTCCATATATTCCAAGGACAAAAGAAATATCAACATCAGTATATTCAAAATGTTATATTCAAAATGTTATATAAATTTACTTGCTTAAATTACTTGCCTAAATTAAACTAATACAACCAATGGTGTTAGTTAAGAGAATAAAAATATAATTTGAAATTATGTTTGTCATAGAAATCATTTAGGTCTAAATCATTTAGATAGGTAGATAGATAATAGATAGACAGATGACAGCTAGCTAGTTAGCTAGCTAACTAGCTAGCTAGCTAGTTAGCTAGCTAACTAGCTAGCTAGCTAGATACGTAGAAATAGAGGATGTGGGCAGACATCATCCGAAGCATTGAGCCCTAAATAAAACAAAGAATGGAAAAGAGAAATTTATCTTTTTTTCATCTTGCCTGCCTTCTGTGCTAAAATATCTGTCTTGTCCTGTGATTGGACTGGAATTTACACCACTGGCTCTCCTTGTTCTCAGATATTTTGATTCACATTGGAAATACAACACTGAGTTTTTTTTGTTTTGTTTTTAGTTTAATTTTTAAAAAAATTTTTGTGGGTATACAGTAGGTATATATATTTATGGGGTGGAATTACACCGCTGACTTTTATGCAAACATACATTTTTGATTGGCTCTGTTTATCTGGTTCTGCTTATCTATTTAAATATATCTAGGTAGATAGATAGATAGACAGACAGACAGACAGATAGATAGATAGATAAAGCTTCAAGAGGAATCTGCTACTTCACTCTCCAAGAGTCAACAATGTAGAAGGAATCCTTCCTGGATCTTCTTTTCCCCATTTTTCCATTCAGAGAGAAGGAAATTTTATAAGTGGTGGATTCACAAGGTTCTAAAACTCCCTGAGTTGTATTGTGGATATTCAGCAGAATTAAGAAGTGTTTCCTGAAGTCATGTCACACACTTTAAAACAACAACAACAGTAACTTTAGCCTGTGAGTACCATGCTTTAGGGAATTTAGGGTCCAGGGCCTCCCTTTAAAAAACAATTCTAGTGTTAACCCTGCCCTGCTCTTCAGACTCTAAGTATGTTTAAGATGTAGATGGCGTTGTAGCTGCGCATAGAAATTACGTTTGAGGAAGCCCTGTGGTGGATACTGAAAATAAATAATTCAAAAGAACTATTATAAATATGTTCAAAGTACTAAAGAAAATAATGCTTAATTAAATGAAAGTATGATAACAATGTCTTATCAAATATAAAACAGCAATAAAGAAGTTGTCATTACTGAAAAGAACAATATAAAAATTTTGGAGTTAAAAGTATAATAACCAAATGGAAAGAAAATCACTAATGATGTTCAACACTATATTTGACCTGAAGGAAAAAAATAATAAGGAAAAATGATAATATATGAATAGAAATAATACAATTGAGGAAACAGAAAAAAGAATTAAGGAAACTGAACAATGCCTCAAAGACTTGTGAGACACAATTAAACACAATAACTTATGAATAACGAAATACCAAAAGAAAGGAACAGAAAATATTTTAAGAAATAATAGTTGAAAAATTTCCACATATCCAACAAGATCAACAATCTTCACATAAGAAAAACACAAAGAACTGATGCTCAGACATATTACAAAGTGTTGAAAGGCAAACATTAAAAACACCTTTAGAAAGCAGCAAGAGGAAAACAACTTAGCATAGACAAGAAACCACACCAAGACTAACAACAGCTGTCTTCTCACGATAAACAACGGAAAGCAGAAGGTAGTGTGTTAAGATCTTCAAAGTACTGAAGAGACAAAAAAAAAAAGGAAGTCACCCAACAATTTTATATCCTGCAAATTTTTCAAAAATCAGGTCCAAAGAAAAGATATTCCCAGATGAACAAACACTGAGAATTTGTTGTGAGCAAGTCTGCCTCAGAGAAACATTAAAAGAATTTATTTAGACTAAACCAAGTGATGGAAGACAATAACTCAAATACACTTGGGGTAAAAAAGAGCACCAGTGAAAGTAATAAAACAAGTAATATATAAAAGATTATACAGTTGACACTTGAACAACATTGGTTTGAACTTCAAAGGTCCATTTCTATGTGGCTTTTTTTTTTTTTTCTATTGTAAGCTATTCAGTGTGTCTGCCTCTACTGCCTCCCTTTCCACCTCTTCCTCTTCTTCCATCTCTGCCATCCCTGGGACAGGAAGCCCAACATCCTCCCACCATCTCCACCTCCTCATCCTATTCAATGTGAAGAGGACAAGGAGAAACACCTTTGTGATGATCTACTTCCACTTAATGAATAAGAGTAAATATAATTTCTCTTCCTTATGATTTTCTTAAGTCATAATAAATTATTTTATTAGAAATAATAAATTATTTTATTAGAAAAATATAGTCTTTAAGATATGTAATATACAAAACATATGTTAGTTGACTATATTACTGGTAAGGCTTTCAGTCAATAGTAGGTTATTACTAGTTAACTACTTGAGGATTCAAAAGTTACATGCAGATTTTTGACTGTTCACGGGACTGGTGCCCCCACCTTCCACATTGTTCAAAGGTCAACTGTAATTGTGTATCTCTCCTGCTGTCTGTTTTAAAAATAACTGCCTCAAACTACATGCATATTTATGCATATATGGATATACAGATATGCATGTAATTGTGATATATACAAATGTAACATGTTTGACAATAATAGCACACAGAAGGCATAGAAAAATAGCTAAATTGGAGTAACAAAATGACAATAATTTGTAATTTGAATTCACATGAAGAAATAAGGAGAAGCAGAAATTGTAAATGAGGTCAATACAGCACATTTTAAATTATGTACTTACTCTGTTCTTCTCTCAGCTTCATTAAAGGACAAAAGATAACATACATAGTTATAATATGTATGAAAGAGGATAAAAAGAAGGGTTGGGGCAAAGGAGGTATATAGGTGTAAGATTTCTATTCTTCATTAGAAATAAATTAGTATAAATCTGAAGTAGAATCTGATGATTTAAGAAATATGTTGTAAGCCTTAGAAGGAGCATTAAGAACATAGCTCAAAACATATAATTAAAAGGAATTAAAGAGTTATATTAGAAAGCATCACATTATACAAAAAGACAGTAAAATAGCAACAGGAAACTAAAAGTAGTCATGAGACATATCAAAAACAAAAAGAAAAATGGCACACAAATCTAATTATATCAATAGTGACATCAAATGTGAATAGGTTAAACAATCAGGAAGCAGCAACTGTCAGACTGAATAAAACAAAAACCAAATATATGTCTTGACACAATTTATATATAAAAGGTGGAGGCAACCTAATGTCCATATTCTAACAAATGGATAAACAAAATGTGTACATCCACCCAATAAAATATATGAAAGTAAAACAAAATGAAGTGTTAATATATAACATAAATGAACTTTGAAGATATTACACTAAGTGAAAGACACTAGTCATGAAATACCAATATTGTATGTTTCTATATATGAAAAGTCCAAAATATGAAAATCATCAGGGACAAAAATTAGATTATCTCTTCCTTGGTCTAGGGAAAAAGAGGAACAAGCAGTGACTGCTAATGAATATGAACATGTTTATGTGATGAAGACAATATTCTAAAATTGAATTCTAATAATGGCTGCACAAGCCTGTGAATATAATCAAAACATAAAATTGTACATTTCAAATGGATTTATTTTATATTATATGAAGTATATCTCAGTAAAACTTTTTAAAAATAGTAAGAATTATCAATGTGAAGAACACTTGGAAAGGCAATGGGAGGAAAAAAACCACAAATGTTTGGAAACAACAGAGATAAGAGATGGAAAATGATGGGAAATTCAAGACCTCTATTATCCAGTGTTCAGTGTTGATAAGACTGAAGATATAGGTAGAAGTTGTTCACAGAGAGCCTTGTAAGCTATATTAAGGAGATTTGAAACTATTTCTATAAAGCCTGGAAAGATGACAAAGAAAGATAAAGGTAGGAGTGGGAAAAAAATGAGCAAATTTAAAATTTAAACAGAAAACTTCTCTTTTGATAGTGTGGAATTCAGCTTGGAGGAGAAGACTGAATTCAGGGAGCCCTGCCAGTGATTCAGAAGAAGTGAACAGAGCCTAAGCTAACACAATGAATATAAGGATGTAAAAAATATTTAGAAGAAAAATTTTGCAATCACTTTTCTGTGTGACTATAAATAAATGTGTATTCCTGTTGGAAACATCTCTCTGTATCTTAATGTGGGCTTCTGAGTTCCAGAATAAGTAAGATCATCTACTTCATTTTTTTTAAGGCTTTCGCATTATGAAAACAGCAGGGAGGAGTGGAGAAAGATGCAGAAAGGATGCATTTTGACATCCAATTATATTGCTAATCTCTAGAACTGGCAAATAGGAGCCTATTCAGGGAAATGTGCTTCTTGCCAGTGGCATCTGGCAATTAATGATGAAATGTGGTTTCCAGCTTGCAAAGAACTTACTATTTTGCTGCACAGATTTAAAAAGAATTGGCATTTACTACTCTACCTCAGTGTATTAAAACACAAAACTATGCATAAATGTACATGTGAGCATATAAAGCACTGCAGATAAATATATTCATATTAATCTTTCATTAAATTCAGCACAGCTTTTAAAAATAGCATAGTTTAAAGCCTTTGTTCTGGAATATAGGCATTCTAATACTTAATTTTGGCATATCTTTCAGCTCTGACTCCTGGTCTCAGCTTTTGCCAGGTCACTACTGGCTCCTTTCACTATTTGCCAATCTGAAACTCTCCATGCTCTCTCATGTCTTGGGTTGTTTGACCATGCTACTCCATCTGCTCCCAAAGAATCTTCCCCAAACCTTGCGACTGCATTACTACTTCTCTTTCCAAACTGAGTTCAAATCTCAACTTCTCTTCAAAATATTTCTTAAGCAACCCAGCCATAACACCAGGCCCCAAAACACCACCAGAAGTGACATTAGATATTCCATTTTTTCTACTCTCTATTGGATATCAATTCTCACACATATTTCCAGTCTCTCTTTCACTCTGCATATTTTATGTTTTATATGTAAATATATATTTGTTCCTACAGAACTTATATGCATCTGTTTAGAATTTTAATTTAATTGAAAATTATATAATGTTTTGTTTGAGAGCATGACTCAGGGTGCCTTAACCTCTCAGAGACATGGCTACCTCATCTGAAAACTGGGATTGGTAATATTACAACTGACCTTAAAGTAGTGGTTCCCAAAATTGTTGCACATTAAGTTCACAGAGGAACTTCGAAAAATATTTATGCCTTTGACCCCTTCTCAGACATTTTTATCTAATTGGTCTGGGGTGTTGCCAGCACTTTAAAAAATTTTAAAGATCTTCAGATGATTTTAAAATGCACACAAATTGAGAAACCACTGCCTGAAAGAATTATTGTGAGTAATAAAGGTGATGATGTGTGTGTGAGTTAGTAGCACATTGCCTGGCTATGTATATTTAAAATAATACTTGGCATTATTATTTGTGGAATTCTTGAAAGCAGAAACCATACCATACCCTATGTATATTTTGTTCATGGCACACAGGGGAGATACTTAATAGACCATGTGACTCAATGATTTTTTTTTTTTTTTTTTTTGAGATGGAGTCTCACTCTGTGTAGATCAGTCAGGAAGGTGGGAAAAATTATAGGAAAGACACAAACCTTTTTGGAAGACTAGGAGGTTTTGCAAAAACTTCTGGAATGGGTTATGGCTGAAGGCAGCCTAATCCTCTTACCTTAAGCTTATGGCAAAAGGCAAATAACAAGGGAGTGCAAAGGAATTTATCTAGATAAGTTTGTTTACCTATGTTTCCAAAAACCAACCCTTTATCATCTGCATGCAGAACTGCCCCTTTCTGGGGGATTGACAATGGTAATTACTCACAGGCAGTGTCTGCATACTCTCTTCATTGGTAGCTTGGCCAGAGCCTGCAGGACAGACTAGGCAGCTCTGTTGCCCAGGCTGATGTGCAGTGGCCCAATCTCGGCTCACTGCAACCTCTGCCTCCCAGGTTCAAGCAATTCTCATGCTTCAGCCTCCCAAGTAGCTGGGATTACAGGCATGCACCATGACAACAATACAAAAATTTTTGTATTTTTAGTAAAGACGAGGTTTTACCACATTGGCCAGGCTGGTCTTGAACTCCCGACCTCAATTGATTCACCCACCTCAGCCTCTCAAAGTGCTGGGATTACAGTTATGAATCTCCACATGCAGCCATAAATATTTTACTGATAAAAACTTAGAATAAATTATTATTAGATGAACTTCCCCCAAAATAGCGGCTTATAGTCATATAGTAAAAGGTGACTTACACACAGACAACCACAGTAGAGCACAGCAAGGGACACTAAGCTCAGAGCACTATGGCAGTATACAGAAGAATTAATTGGGCAAGTATTTTTTTATCCTAATTGAGCTAAAGAGCTAATGAAGAAAATGAAAGGGAGAGAAAAAATAAATAAATAAACAAGACAGTAACAAAGGCTTACAATTATAAAGCATTTGCTTCTCTGCTAGGTTTGCACAAAACTATGAATTACCCCAATCTAACAAATGAAGAAGCTGAAACCCTGAAGTTGAAAAATTTCTCAAAAATTACTCTGGCCAGTGGCAAACCCAGAATTAATTTCTGATTTTTTCACGTCATATTCAGAGTACTTCAAAATTGTCCTGAACTGCAAGAACAAAGAACCACCACACAACTCCAATTGAAGGGGTTTTATATGGACTTCTCATACAGAAATCCATGAAGTAAGTAGCATGAGAAGTTGTACACAACTCAGGGCATTTTACTATACCATCATTTGGTCCTCTCAGCTCAATTATTACTATGTGAAAAATAAATTATGACGAAACTGACTTAATTAAATATAAATAAGAAAAGAAAAACTGAAACCATCAACTCATATTTTATATAAAATGTGAATTCAGGTAAATCATAGATGTAAACACAATAGCCAAAACATATTAAACATAAAAAAGAAAACACAAGGATAAACTTTATGATCTTGTGTTAGAAAAAGACCTTTAAATAGAACATTCTAACATCAAAGAAACAATCATCATTTGACTTTATCAAAAATAAACATTTATTTTCCCTTTAAAAGTTACATGTAAGAAAATGAAAAGCCAAGCCACACACTGGCAGAAAATATTTGTGAAATATATATCTGATAAAGAACTAGTATTAAGAACACATGAAGAATGATTATAAATTAGTTATTAGAAAACAAATAATCCAATATAAAAATAAAACAAATTTTCTAATTAAAGAGCAAAACATGTGAACAGCCACTTCAACGAGAGGATATACAAATGAAAACTAAGCACATAAAAAGTATTCAACAACATTATGCTTAGGAAAATGTAGGTTATAATCATAGGCTCATCACTACTCAACACATTAGAAAGACTGAATTCAGGACTGACCAAACCAAGTATTGCTGGGAAGGCAGGGCATGTGGATTTTTCATACATTGCTTGTGGGAATACAATGGTACATTCAATTAGAAGATAATTGGCAACTCTTTATAAATTTTTTTTTAAATGCCCTAACTATTCTATTCCTACTTTTACCTTAGAAAAAATAAAAATGTGTGTTTATTCAAAGATCTCTGTGTGAGTGCTCATAGCAGCATTATTCATTACAGTCCCAAACCTATAGCAAGAAAATATCCATCAGTTCGCTAACAGGAAAACAAACTGTGGTGTATCTATCTATGAAATTAGCATTAAGAAGGGAAAAATGACTGATACATCAAACAACATATATGAACTCAAGCATATTATGCTAAGTGTTTTTATTTCCATGATGTTGTAGAACAGGACATCCAAGGAGAAGGAATTGACTGCAAAGTGTTCCATGATCATTTTTTAAAAAAATAATACATAGTTACATATCTTGATTGTGGTGTCAGTAACACACTATATATATTTACCAAAACTCAATAAATTGTCCAACAGAAATGATGGATTTTATTGAACATAAATGATACTTCAATATAGCTGACTTTAAATACATTAAAATTTTTCTTCCTGATAGGGATTCAGAGCATGTGAGATGTTAGACTATGAAATCACAGAGTACAAATGATGGTGCTCTGGAGAGTGGCACACCACCCAAACTACTCATAGTTTTCACCTATCTACATTATACTATAAATGCCCTGTAGAAAGTGCTATATTTGAATTATTTCCTGATATATGAACAGCATCCGACACAGTTTCTGGCACAATTGAAGTTGCTTAAGAAACATATGTTGAATGAATTAATTTCTGCTTGACCCAGCTGATAAGCTCTAACTTGCAGACCAATTTTGCTTTTTTATATTTGTGTATTTAAAGTTTGTGATTTATGTATTTTTCTCTAAATGCACACATTAAAGAGGTGAAACATAAATAAACAATGATGACATATTTTATAAAAATATCAACAAAAATCTACTATGGTTTTAGAAAACCATACTTAGCATTAAAAAGAAGTAAAACCCAACTATGATATCAGCTAAAGTCTGCTAGAGTTATGAAGTATAATGCCTTGATAGCCAAAATCTTAAGATGCCACAAACTGTTCATATTTGCATGCTGAAAAGAAATTGACTTTCCACATTTTCCAAATAATGAAGGGACTCATGGCCAGTGGGTTACCCTGTGAATTCTATTTATACCCCTTCTATCTAAATGCAACAGTAAATCTCAATCCTATTTCTGGCTTGCCTAAAAGGCAAATGAAAAAGAGGGAAAAATAGTTTATTTTTCTATTTCTGTCTGTATATATTAAACATGCAAAACAAAACAAAATTCAAAGAGAAGATGAAAGCAACTACATTTGCTGAGGGCCTATTAGGTAGTTGATTCACATACCTTATCTCTACACACACCACTTCTGTAGAGTAGTGATGATTCCTATTTTGCAATTGGGAAAATAGCTCAGAGATTATGCAACTCACTCAAGAAGAGGAGAAGCTTTGATTGAATTCAAGATTCTATTAGAACCCCAAAGAACTGATTAGCAATATTATGATCAAAAGAAAGTAAAATTGTCTCTGTTTGAACAATAATAGCTATTATTGTGTACTTTATATGTGCCAGACACTATTATAAGTTGATAATTTATTTGTATTAACTCATTACATTTACAAAATGACTGTATAACATAGAAGCTATCATTAATTTCATCTTATAGACGAGAAAAAAGAGAAGCATAAGGTTTACTTATCTTTCTCAAATTAATAATGTAATTAACAAAGTATTACACACAGCATGCTTGGATCCAAAATCTCTGCTTTTAAATGCTACACCTTCCTGCCTTTTATATGGGTTGAAGATAAAGAGAATGAGCACAGTTGTGAATAGAACAGAGGCTTAATGAATATCTAAAATATGGAAGACCCATCAAAGTGCTCCCATTATTTTCCTTACTACCCAGAATATGTGAGTCTGCTTTTCCTTTCACAGCCAAGTAGATAACTTTAAATTAGAAAAGTTTTATACCCCATTAAGTAGCAATATAGTTTTCATTCTCATTAAATTGTTCATTAAAGAGAAATATGAAAGTGTGTGGCTTTTTGGAGCCTCTGTTTTCTGGGTAAAATATTTCTGCATCATTTAACCTCCCATCCTTTTTCCCTTTTTTCTATATTCACCTTAAAGTCAAAAGACGTTTAAGGTGGTAACTAGCAAATAATAATAATAATAATAAACCAGAATCAAACCAGTGGATCTGCTGATCAGTCAGAAGCACCTCAATGGTGCCAAACTGTCACTGGCCAGGCCTCACTGGCTTAAAGGGTAAGTCATGTCCAAGACCAACAGGAGGAGAAGAGGGCAAATCCAAGAAGAAAACTGATTTCCTTATTTACAAGCCAACAGGAGCTTGAACATGTTTTCCTAACAACAAAAAGAAGCAATAAATATAAAATTACTGAAACTTTTTTCCCAAACCTAGTTAATATCACCATCACTGCCCCTCATGATTGGACATCAGCCTATCTCCCCAGTCTCTTCTCTTGCCTCCTTCCCTATGTACCACACATTTCAGCAAGTCCCTATTTCAATTTATTAAATAGCATTTCAGGTCGAAATGGCATTCCCTTTTGTTAGAATCTTTTCTTAATAAATACTCTTTCCTCACTTAATCACTGGATTTTTTTCCCTTCCTTCCTTCCAATGAATATTTAGTAAGTACCTACCAAACATTGGTGCAATGCCTTCACGGTCTAATCCAACTCAGTCTTCCATAAAGCTAGAAGAAAGAGACTAATAGGTTTACTGAACTTTGATCCTCCCCTCAATGATCCCTTCCTTCAAGAGCGGTAGATAAATAATTGTAAAACACTTGCCATGTGGTATTAAAATTGATTGAAAACTAATTCATTTTCCTTACTAGACTGAGAGACTGAAAATTTGCCATTCAACTTTGTTTTCCCTGTGTCTACCAGAAAATGTCAACTATGTAGAGTGAACAAAATAAGTTCAATGAGTACAAGTCCTCTTTTTTAGAAGTCCATATATTTCTATATGTCTATGGGAAATACTAGAAAGCTAGTGAAATGACTAAAAGAGAACTGAGTTTATATGATTTCCAAATGCTGGTTCTTCCTACCACAGCAGTGTCTACAGAATTTTAAAATTAAAAAGACAGAGAGAGAGAGAAACACTTTCAAATTTGACTAATCAGATTGCTAAGCCTTGCAGTTTAAAGTATGGCTAGACCATTAGAGTCAGCACCTTGTTGGGCTTGTTTGAAATGTAGAATTTCAAGCCTTCTCCCAGCCCTGCTAAATCAGCATTTCCTTTCAACAAGATATACAGGTGCTTCCTACACATGTCAAAATTGTGAAACACCAACAAATGTAGCTAAAGCTAAGTATTGTTATTAAAACAGCCAGAATTGAATAGGCAATCCATAAGACTGTGTTTGATTGCTACCATACTCTTGCAGATTAATATTAAAATCCAAGCCACAAGCAAATAAAAGGGTTCACATAAGTGAAAATATTAATACGGTATCATTATTTTCCTCAATCCATCTAAGTTACAAACAAATTTAATACATGAAGGAGGAAGTTGTATAACATTGAGTTAACATAGTTTCTGCTCAAAATCCACAGCGCTAATTTCAACATTATTTTAGCAGGTTTTACATATTTTAATGAAAATAATTGTCAGTATATCAGCATATCAAATTTGTCCAAGATAGTACAATTTATGAAACCAAATTATTATAGCAAAGGTGCGTGATGCATCTAAGATTAAAGATAATTTCTATTATTCCCACGGATCATATATATGTTGAAGGCAGTTGAAAAGGACAATGTAATTTTTCAAATCTGTTTCCAGACAATCGTCAACTGTAATTGTGTTAAGAAATTATATTTAGCTATTAGTGTCTGCATTGATTTCTTTTAATTAAAAAATAGATTTAAAAACTTTATTAGAAAAAAATACATATCCAATAATTCATTTCTGAAAAAAAATGTATGCCTTTAGTACTTGATTTCCACATAAATACTAAAAATTAGAAGCCGTGATTTTTAAAAAATATTCTTTAGAATTTTTAATTTTTATTTATAAATAATTTGCCTGAAATATAAAAGATAAACTGATTTTCCCTTGGCTTCCAAGGTGGCTCCATATCTTGAAGAAGAAGAAAAGGTGTGCAATGTAGTTTTACATATCCTAGACAATGGAAAGTATAAAGGCCTGAGTTAAGAACATATGATGTATTTCTTGAATAAGACTAAGACCAATAATTGTTTAAACTGTAAAAATATAAGCTGGTAATTTCTTGTTAAATAAATTTCCCTGCAGAAAAAATAAAACAATTCATTAATAATTCAGTGTGTCTAAAATGTATTGTACAATGTGTTTGCATATACAATCTCATTTGATCCTGCTATGTAGCTTGAAAGTGTGTGTTTTATTCATCTCATTTATATTTTACTGATAGGAGTTGACATCCAACAAGTAAAGTGACTTTACTCAAGCTTAGTTACCAGGTGAGTGAAAGACTTAATAAAGAAATTAGATCCTCTCTTTTCAACTATATTGTATATTTACCACATCAAGCTACATCTACTAAGCAAGAAGGAATGAACAAAATATTCAGCAGACGTGCTTCTGTTTAACATAAATAAGAACTTTTATATGTCAATTAACTGAAGTTGTAAGACAGTTTTTCTTAGAATTGTTTTCTTTGTCCTTTTAAGCTGTAATGAAGTCCTGACCCCACAGTAGGTGCTTCTTATTTGTACTCGTGTGTGTGTGTGTGTGTGTGTGTGTGTGTGTGTGTGTGTCTTATTGCAGGAGGCACTGATTAAACAAAAGGATTTACCAAAATTATGAAAGCAGTTTTCACACATCATATAATATATATACCATATAGGTATTTGCAACCTTAAGGAAGTTTTATACTTCTATTTGTGGAGGAGTGGTAGCAATGATTGAAGCAGGATGGGAAGATATGCTAGTTGTGAGCTTGACAAGAATAGAGATTATGAAATTGGAATGAAAATTAAAACTATGTGTTGCTGATTGTAAATTTTGCCTCTGACTAAATTGCATGGGTTCAGAGTACTGAAATAATTTCACTGCCTACTCAAATCCTGCACCACGCTGATAGAAACAAAGGCTATAGAAAGAATGAAAACGAGGACCCTGGGGAAAAACACACATTACTTTATAGACAGAGGTCTGGCATCCCTGTGGGAAGCAGGTAGGTATATAAAACAGCCATAATCAAGAGTAAGGGGGGATTCTCCAACAGTCATTATTGTATAAGGGAAAAAAAAAAATTGCCTTAGTCTTTTGTGAACCTTAAACACTGAATATTTACAATCAGAGGCAATGTTGTTGGGGAGATAACACTCTATTAAGTAAGAGACTGAAATTGCAACTATTGCCGCCCCTCCAATGTGAAGGTTCTAAGTCCTTGAAACTTTATATAATAAATTAATCTGACTTGTTCCTCAGATGGGATTTTTTATGTCCCAATGACAACGGTAGGGGCTAAGATACCTTAAATCTTTTCTTTAAAAGAGATGTACAAGTATAACGATTTAATTGGTAGTGTTGCCACTGGTAAAAGACTCCTAGTGTATACTACTTAGGGGTTCAGCTCTTGCTTCCATGAGCTCTATGTTACTTTTCATAAACTATAAAATCTGTGAACTTTTAAAAACACTGCACTTAACTGTGTCTATTGTAGCAACTTTCTATTCAACATCATAAGAGTAATTGGCCTCTTCTCTTTTTCAGGTTAACAAAAATGCTTGTAACTCAGTAACAGTAATGAAATTAAGTGAAATAAATCAAATAAATTCACAAATATGCTTTTGAAATGTCTCCATTAATGACAAAAAGAGAACATTTAAACATTTTGCCCAAAGAAATATTCAAAAGTGAACAATAATTTGCTCTTGTCTTCTGAAATTATATTGGCATCACCATTAGGATAAAATTTATAAAAAAGGCACATTTAACAATTACAAATTTTATAACTTGGTAAGAATTTTACCATTCTTTCCAATTTTTTATCATTATTTCATGATTTTAAAAAAATGTAAGAAAACAAAACATTTAATATTATATATACCAGGACTTGTAAGTATATTAATGAATTACTATTTTTTCACTAATCTTTCTTTTTTATTTCATTTTTATAATGAAATTTTTTTAGAATAACAATACTACTAACTTTTATATTTTAATAGAAATAAGAACTATTTGAAGATGCAGTAAATCCCTGAGAAGTAATTCCAGGGTACTCAAATTCAATTCTACAAAAATACATAATTTCTAATCCATAATTATAGAACCTAAAATGTCTGATCAGAAACGTGTTGAACTTTCTTTTTGCCCAGAAGAAACAAATGTCTCACACTGAAAAAGTATTTTTTTAAAAAGGTATTTAATAACAAAGCATTTAGTATTTAAAGAAATCAGTTCACTGTAATATCAGTAGCTCAGGAAATTCCACAAAGGAAATTATTTACTCCAAAGGACTCATGATTGTATCACTGTTCTTTATTTACTTTAAGGAAGGAAATATACAAATCAGCTCTACCTAGCATAAGATTAAGGGCCTCTTTCACTATGAGGACAGCTTGCTAAACCAAGACATACAGGCACAACCTATACAACGTGATGCACAACAAAAGAATATGTAAAGAAGGTCAGCAATTCAACTCTCAACACATCCTTTCAGACTCAAGGCGCAATGTTCTAGAATTGGTCTTTGTTTTTTCTGCACAAGCATCCTGATGTATGCCTTATTCTCGTACATTATTTAGCTTACATATACTGTTGTACAAAGTTTTTTTCAAAAACAACAAATAGTATTCACTGTAATAGTAAGGCAATAGTAAACAAATCCCGGTAAAGTAGCACTCAAGAGGCTAAAGACTGGCCACAGGCTAAATATTTAAAAGCTCATTCAGAAGGCAAATAGGTTGTATCTTGAGTACCAACTCTGACACTCTTTTAGGAACTACTTCAAATATGAGAATGAGAAAGAGTTTGAGGCTAGATCCAAACAGTGGAGAAGAGAATCATAACCTATTATAAAGGTCTGAAATAGGCACAGGGTATCAGATGGGGCACATATTAATATACTCATAATTTTAAATGTATTTACAATTCCTGACATAACATTTTTAATGTTTTGTTTGCTTATGTAATGTCATAACTTTTTTTTCCAAATTCTGAATTAATGGTAAAATTTAATAAGAATGGAAGTATTTAAAATAAGAAAGGTAAAATTTCAATGTTATTAAAGTTATAAGAATGTTTTCTTAAAATTAGTACTAAAACAATCACAAGCCTTGCTGTTATTCAGTTTTCAAACAAATAAACAGAGTAAGAAAGGGAATTAATAGAAACTTGGACCAAGCGTGGTTTATGCCCAAAGATATCAGAGAAACCTTTTATCATTGCCTAAATGTGCTTAGCATGACAGAAAGTAAGGGGAAATATGTAAAGCTATGGTTTCTAAACTGTGAAACTTTGGATGTATGCAATCCATTTAAATATCTGAAATATTTCACAAACTCCTCTCAAAAAAGTGCCTTATGTAAACCTATAAATGTTATGAACAAGTTATACAGAATTAATATCTTCCTGAAATGCATCCATTGACTCTGAAACCCTTACTAAAGCATGAAGGCCTCTTGGTCAAATAGAAAAAACACTTTTTTCAGTGCCTGATAGATAATACATGTACATTAAATACTTTTGAACAACTGAATAAACATGAAGTCAGGAGACTTATATTGAAGTTTTGTAATAAATAAGTTTTAAATAATACTTTAAAACTCCGAGCTTGGTTTCTTTACCTAAATTCTCTTTAAAAGTTCAATACTTAGAGATTCCAGAGAAAATGGTGGATAGGAGGCAGGATTAACTTGCGGCTCCCACTCAGATGAACAGAGCTGTGTGTGGAGACTCACATAATGAACGTTTCCTCCACAAACTACCACAGGAACATAACAGGAAAGTGAAGAGAATCATAGACCCTTTGAAGGAAGCATATCACTGCTGCAGTCTCCAGGAGACAACCAAAAGACTGTGAGCACCCAAAGTGTGAAAGTGTGAAAGGGGGGTTGTGCACCCCTGAACACACATTTTCACTGGAGAAACTGAAGGTTCAGAAGGTCCAGATCATGGGAGAATGATTTGATCTTACCTGAAGCTGAGACAAATTTAGTGAGCTGAGTGAAATCTGTGGGTAGGGGAAGCAGCAGGAAGAGCCCTGTGGGCACATCAGTCCTCAGGGAAGCCATTTCTGACATGGTCTCACAGGGGTTCTTGGGGAGGGCTGCCAGAGGAATTGAGAAAAGACCATAGGGAGAAGGAAATTTCCAGCTGTACTTGTAACAATTTTGACTTAGTGCCAAGTTTCCTGGACAGAAACCTGGGGGAGGGGCAAACAGGGAGTGCAGACACAACACAGAAGCTGCAGCAGGCGGGGAGGCTAAAAACCTGAAAGCCCTGATTGCCTTTTTAGTGGGAAGGCCAGTATTCTGGGGCAGGTTTTCAGTACTGCTTACCTGCTGCCTAGTAATAAATTTGGTGATGTTGAGGAGGCATGGTGAAAGTGAGAGCAGCCTTTTGGGCTGGTCTCACTGCCAGCTTTTCCCCACTTCCCTGGCAGCCTCCATGACAGCAAGGGCAGCTATAATTCTTCTGGGAACATAACTCAGTTGGCCTCAGAACCACACTCCCATCCCCCACAGCAGCTGCAGCAAGAACTACACAAGAAGAGTCAGAGTTCCAACATGTCTAACTCTGCCCCCAACCTGATGGTCTTTCTCTACGCCCCTGCCCCCAGTAGCCAAAGACCAAGGACATAATCTAGTGGGAGCTCTATGGCCCCACCCACTGCCTGAGATACCGAATAGTTCTCCAGGAGACTGTAAGGCAATCTTGTATCCTCCATATAGTACTGCAGCTGATGGCCTCTTGAATGTGCCACTTCTAGGCTGGCTGCCAACCAACACAAAACCAGTGTACTAAACAAAACTATAACCAGAGACCCTCACAGAATCCACTTTTGTGAGGAGGTGAAGGTGCTGGTATGCATGGCTGAGAGACCTAAAGATGGATCACATCACAGGACCCTTTGCAGACATTCCCCAGTAGCAGACAGAAGCCCAGTAGCTCTGCTGGGTGACTAGATCCAGAAGAGAAATAACAATCACTGCAGTTTAGCTCTCAGGAATCCACATCCCTATGGGAAGAGGTAAGCACCACATAAAGGGAACACCCTATGGGACAAAATAATCTGCAAATCTGAACAATAACTCTTGAGCCCCAGGTCGTTCCTCTGATATAGTATATCCAAATGAAAAAACAAAAACAAAACAAAACAACAACAACTACAAAACAGAAAAACAGTTCCAGTAATATGACAAAACAAGGTTCTATAACACCCCTAAAAGACCACACGAGCTCACCAGCAATGGATCCAAACAAGACAAAATCTCTAAATTGCCAGAAAAAGAATTCAGAAGATCAATTGTTAAACTACTCAAGGAAGCACCAGAGAGGTGAATACCAACTTAAATTTTTTTTTTAATTACAGCATATGGAACAATGAATCTCCAGGGAAAAAGATAGCACAAATACAAACAACCACAACTTCTGGAAATGAAGGACACACGTGGAGAAATGCAAAAGACTCTAGAAAAATCTCAGCAATAAAACCAAACAACAAGAAGAAAAAACTTCAGAGCTCAAGGTCAAGCTTTTGAATTAACCCAATCCAATAGAGAAATATCACAATTCTAAATATGTATGCATCTAACACTGGAGTTTCCAAATTTTGAAGACAATTACTACTAGACTTCAGAAATGAGATAGACAGCAACACAATAATAGTAGAGGATTTCAATACCCCACTGACAGCACCAGACAGGTCATGAAGAGAGAAAGTCAACAAAGAACAAATGAATGTAAACTATACCCTAGAACAAGTGGAATTAGTAGGTATTTACAGAACACTGTACCAAAAATCACAGAATATATACTCCATTCATTGTCATATGGAACATTCTCCAAGATAGACCATACGACAGGCCACAAAACAAGTGTCAATCAACTTAAGAAAATCAAATTCATATTAAGTACTCTCTTAGTCTTAGCCAAAGACTCCATGACCATGAAACCAAAAGCACATGTAACAAAAACAAAGATAAATAGATGGGACGTAATAAAAAGAAAAAGCTTCTGCATAGCAAACGAAACTATCAGCAGAGTAAACAGACAACACACAGAGTGAGAAAAAAATCTTCACAATCTATACATTCGACAAAGGATTAATATCTAGAATCTATGAGGAACTCAAATCAGCAAGAAAAAATCTCATCAAAATTTGGCTAAGGACATGAATAGACAATTCTCAAAACAAGATATACAAATGGCCAACAAACATATGAGAAAATACTCAACATTTCTAAGAATCAGAGAAATACAAATTAAAACCCTAATGTGATACTACCTTATTCCTGCAAGAATGTTCATAATCAAAAAAATTTAAAAAATAATAGATGTTGATGTGGTGAAAAGGGAACACTTTTTACACTGCTGGTGGGAATGTAAACTACTATGACCATCATGAGAAACAGTGTGGAGATTCCTTAAAGGAACTAAAAGTAGATCTACCATTTTGATACAGCAATCCCACTCCTGGGTATCTACCAAGAGGGAAAGAAGTCATTGCACAAAAAAGATACTTGTACACACATTTTTATAGCAGCATATGGGCCTTTGGGCTGTTTCCATATTTTTATTATTGCATATGTGTATACACACACACACACACACACACACACACACACACACACACACCATGGAGTACTCATCAGCCATTAAAAGGAACAAAATAATGGCATTTGTAGCCACCTGGATGAATTTGGAGACCATTATTCTAAGTGAAGTAACTCAGGAATGGAAACCAAACATCGTATGTTCTCACTCAGAAGTGGGAGCTAAGCTAGGAGGATGCAAAGGTGTAAGAATAATACAATGGACTTTGGGGACTCCACAGAAAAAGTGGGAAGTGGACGAGGAATAAATGACTACACATTGGGTACAGTGTACTCTGCTTAGGTGATGGGTGCACCAAAATCTCAGAAATCACCACTAAAGAACTAATTCATGTAACCAAACACCACCTGTTCCTCAAAATCTTTTTGAAATAAAAAAATTAAAAAATAATAATTCAAAAAATAAGAACATTAAAAAATTTCAATTCTCTAGTGATTCTATTTGCAGAATTTTGGGGGGAAAAAGTATACTTATTAGAATTTAACTTGTCATTGTTTCTGATACAAAATATGTAATCTTTTAAAACCTGCATCTCCACTCCATTAGCTAGCAAATTCTGAAAAAAATAAGTGATGCTAATTGGCTTTTGTCCTTTAAGCACACAAGGAATAAGGCTACAAATTTGGGTTGATTTTGACAAGGCAATTTACTTTCTGTTGTTTCTTATGCACAGAATTTACTTCTGTTAGTTCTTTTAAGCTGATAGGGTATATGCACCAAAAATAAAACTCTAAGTCCCTTGACCAATTGATGGACTTTTCCTCTTGGCCCAGGGGATTCCTAAATTAACCTGAAAAACTAGTTCAGGCCAAGATGGGAAAGAGGGTGGAGGAAGGGGGGTGGTCAGACATGCCTTATTATCCTCTCTTCCTGTTCAAATCCAGGCAGAGCGGTCCAGGATTTACCCCTAAAATAGAAACCTTAAGACTGGCAAAGCAGACTCTTTGTAGTGATAAGAAATACCAACATGATAAATAGCAGGCCCTAAAAGAAATTAAACCATTTTACCACAGAATATATTTCTTTGACATATTTTGAAATGGCCATGCAAAGCTGTTTATTGTGGGAAAAATCTATATTCTGTAAAGAATCCTTTTCCCTTTCCAGGTCTTTTTTCTGAGTCAGGAGAGAATTAACTAAGAGTTTGGCAACTTAAGTCTGATAGACATTTATAATCTATTCTCTCTGAATCCTGCTACATGGAGGCTTCATCTGCATATTAAAAATTTAGTATCCATAACCGCTTATCTTTACCCAGACACTGACTTCTGTTCATTCTAGGTCTTTAGATAAACTCTTTCAACCAACTGCCAATCAGAAAATCTTTAAATCCACCTATCATCTCCCCAGCCTAAGCTTCCAGTTGTTCCACCTTTCTGAACTGAACCAATGAACATCTTACATATATGTCTTATGTCTCCCTAAGATGTACAAAATCAAGCTGTAGCCCAGCACAAAGTGGTGGGCACATATTCCTGAGGCTGTGTCACAGGGATGTCTTTAACCTTGGCAAAATAAACCTCTAAATTAATTGAGAGCACTCTCATATACTTTTTGATTTATAGGTGGATTTTGCCAAGGTTGAGTATATGTCTAGGAAAAAGAAACACAAAATCACAGGAACATCTGTGATCTGTGCTTTTTCCAAACAGCATTTGGGGACTTCAACATTCTAGGGGAAGAAGAGGGCAATAGACAAAAAGAAAAGTAAAAAGGGGAGTGTAGATAAAAGGGGCAAGCAGTTGCATTCTTTTGAAGCTTTGATCAGCCCTCACTGAATCCACATTTTACATGTAAAAAGAGAGGGTAGAAGAACAGTCAACTAGGAATTCATCTCCCTCTTAGTGAATCTGCGTTTTAACTTAAGAAAGTAAAGACAGGGTAGAGGAAGCAGCAAAATATGCATTCATCTCAAGTGAGCTGAGAGATGACAGCCAGACCTATTTTTGTCCCTTACCTGTGAAAACAAGCTATTCATTTACCTTGTCAGGGTGAATTTCAACCATTTTAGGATAAAGACCTTGGGGTCCACAAGGAATCATCCTATGAATACATTATGAGGGGAGCCTCCTGGGGAGGTTTGTAGACTCCATCTTTGTAGCTATCTCTTCAGGAAAAAAATGGGAGGCAGTTAGGAATAACTCAATTTCCAAGCTTGACTTTTTCCTTTAGCAAATTAAGTTTGAGGTCCGAAGATTTTTATTTTCCCTTCACAGGTCTTTGAGTACATTAGAAGAAATTATTTCTAAAAGATATAATCTGTAAATCACCTTAAAATACAAGGTAGAAACACAACTGGGAAAAATGTGGTATCGTGGAGTCAAAAACTTAGATTAAGAGATATCTCTGCCACTTGCTAGTCCCAAAATTTCAGACAAATTTTATATCTTCTCTGGGTCTTGGTTTTCCGGTTAATAATAAAGGAACAATAGTATCTTCCCTCCCTGACTCATATAATTATTTTGAGGCACAAATGTTGTACTGGATCGAGCGTAGAAAGTTAGCACCAAGACAAAATTATGCCAGATTGCAGGGTCATTTATTATGCCGGCAATCACAGAGGACTCACGTCTCTCCAACCTGTGGCGTCAAAAGGAGGGTGCCAAGAATTTTTGTACCCAAAAAACCACCTTGGGAGTGGGGGTGAGGGGCGGGGATGGGGATAAAAAGGTTTCGGACATTCTAAGGGCCAGGGGATTCTGTAATTCACCTCCTGGGTGGAGACGAGGGTGGGGGTCTCCGGACATTCCAAGGGCCAGGGGACTTTTGTCATTCTGTTTGTTACTTCAGTGGTTTACAGAAATCAAGATAAGCATTTGTTTACACACAGATCTTAGTTATCCTGGGCTGCTTATTTTAGTTATTACCGGTAAGCAAAGGCTAGCAATTCTGGCACAATATCACACAAATGAATACGATTTGACAAGCTTCCAGCTTGTAGAATCATATAAAAAAATACAATTGTTAATCACTTACAATTCTTTTCTAAGATGTCTACATTTTGGTACCAAACCTCATTTAACTGGAAATAAATTGACACTTGTAACAAATAAGTGGCACTGAAAATCATTTTGCTCATTAAGAATTAGTTTAACATGTGGGTAAGTGTAAATTAATGAGACAGATGCACAAAAATTATCTTAAATTACTCAAGAGTTTCAAAATTAAGGTAAAACTACTTTACAAAATTCCTTTATAGATATCTGGAATCATTAGGAAATAATCTGACACTCTGTTATACATACATGGAAATTCAGGTTGCAATGCCCCTCTCTTTAAGAGTAGATGACAATAGAGGTACCAAGTTAAATAAATACATCTTGTTTTTAGAGAAAATAGCAGTGATAACACATGCCACTGTGGTGTCTGAATTTCAGCAGGAATAAGTGCATGTAGTCTATCACCACACACTCCAGAACAATTAAGTCAGTATTTTAATCCAATAATATAAACATATGCTATAGGGATAGTTATTAAAGGAATAACTATACAACAACCCTGCAAATGTACTTAATTCATGATGCCTCAACAGGTAAGTGTCAGGTCTCCATGAGCAAGCCTGGACCCAGAAATCTGAAGTCCTGCCTGCCTTGACTAATTGTCCCCCACCTGCTGCCTGCATTCACCATTGTCCCTAATCACCCAGTGGAGCTTCCCAGGACAAGTCTCTCACCCCATCCTGCCATTTTAACTGTTCGTATGATAATGTGAATACCTCTCACCCAGTCCTGCCATCTTAACTGTTCTTATGATAATGTGAATACCTCTCACCCAACTCTGCCATCTTAACTGTTCTTATGCTTATGATAATGTGAAAGCTCCTTGCCCCATCCTGCCATCTTAACTGCTCTTCTGCCTCACCCCACCCGCCATTGTAACTGAACTTGTGGTCATGTATTCTCCTTGCCCCTACCCTCCACCACTGTAACTAATCTTACTCTGCAACAGCCCTGGCCCGCAAAAAACTACCCCAACCTATAAAGCCAATTCCCATCCTTACCCCCTTTGCCTGTCCTTTCTCAGATTGGCCCACTTGTACCCAAGCGAGAAAAAAAATGGCCTTGTCACACACACAAAGCCTATTTGGAAGATCTCTTTATTAAATGCATTTAATCTTCGGTACTATTGGATATTTGGTGCCAGAAACCCAGGACAGGGGAACTCCCATGGGAGATGAGTCCCCTGTTCCAACTTTCATAATGAGATCTACCTACCCACCTGGGGTCATCAGACCAGCCCACAGACGCACACCACTGGCCATTTTGGTAAGCAGTCTCTCTCCTTTTGCTTTCCCATCCTTTTGTCTTTTCCTTTCCACTTCCTCCCCCTTTTGGTTTCATTCTTTTTCCACTGCAAAGATAAGGAAAATCAGATAAACCAGGTTCTTCCGTGTGGTTCAGGACTGGGAAAAATCCTATGTAGGTCACGGATCGGGGAACCCAGTTTACCCCAGGGCTTTGACTATCATGGAGACATTCACCCACCAGGCTCATGTCCGATATTGGTGGCAGGTCAATGTAGAGGACACTCTCTTTGACCACTCACCAATGAGGAGGTTCAACCGAGGCTCAACTAGGGATGCCTATGGAGTGGCCGGGTTGCATGCCCATTTTCCTTGTCTCTGCTGCCTTTCCAGAACCATGAGCAATCATCCATCCTCTATCCCTCCCTCCTTTCCACTGGCCTGTGCTCCAAAAAACCTCAAGCCTCTTCAGCTGTCTCCTGACCTAAAACCCAAACATCTCATCTTCTTCTGTAACATTGCATGGCCACAATACAAGTTAAATAATGGCTCCAACTGGTCAAAAGATGGCACCTTCGACCACTCTATTTTACAAGATTTAGACAGTTTCTGTTGCGACATGGGCAAATGGTCTGAAATACCCTACTTCCAGGCATTTTTTACACTTCTATCCATTCCCAGCCTCTGTTCCCAATGTGATCCCTGTCAAACTTTCCTTCCTTCTCTCCCATCTGTGCCCCTTGTCCCTGCCACCAGTGCAGAGTCTGCTTTCTCCATAGAACCTTCTGACCTTTCCCTTTCTCCTCAGGCTCTCGCTCAGGCTGTTCCTCAACAGGCTGAACTAAATCCTGCCCTCCCCACTGCCCCTTCTCCCACCTCCTACACCTCCTCTGGCACTTCTCCTTCCTACACCCACTCTGGGGCACAATTCAGTCTAAAAACTAGCTCCCCCACCCAGCAGTTTCCCCTTCTAGAAGTGGCTGGAGCCGAGGGCATAATCAAGGTTCATGTTCTTTTTTCTTTATCTGATCTGTCCCAAATAAATCAGCGCTTAGGATCCTTTTCGCCAGACTCTACTAAATATATTCAAGGGTTCCAATATCTAACTAAATCCTATAATTTAACCTAGAATGACTTAAATGTCATTCTAACTTCCACTCTTTCACCAGATGAATGAGATAGAGATTTTTCTCTGGCTCAATCTTATGCTGACGTCCGCAGATGCCATGAGCCAGCCCTTCAAGAGGGCGTCAGGGGTACCTAAGGAGGAACCCCAATGGCAATATCAGATGGGCTAGCCTAATCTTGCCAGGCGTGACTACATGTTCTCTTGCTTAGTTGAAGTACTTAAACAGGCAGCTTACAAATCTGTCAATTATGACAAGCTTAAAGAAACAACCACGGCAAGGATGAAAACCCTGCCCAATTCATGGCCCACCTGGCTAACACCCTTAGACACTTTACCGCACTAGATCCAGAAGAGCCAGAAGGCTGTGTCATCCTAAATATGTACTTTATTACACAGTCTGCCCTGATATTAGAAAAAAGCTCCAAAAGTTAGATGCAGGCCCTCAAACCCCACAACAGGAATTAGCCAACCTTGCCTTCAAGGTATTTAACAACAGGGAGGAGGCAACCAAGTGGCAGCACATTTCAGACCTGCAAATGTTGGCATCTGTGGTAAGAGGAACCCCCCGCTCCATCAGCTAAGCCACAACTGCCAGGCAAGTTACCAAGACACACCACTCCAGAATCATGCTTCAACGGCCAGAAACCTGGCCATTGGGCCAAGGAATGCCCACAGCCTGGGCTTCCACGCTGCTACAAGTGCCAGGAAACTGGCCACTGGGCAAGTGACTGTAGGCAGCCTCCTGCCCCTCACAGGCCATGTCCTGTTTGCAAGAGGCCCCATTGGAAGTCGAACTACCCAACCCCTACTACTGACACCCCAACGGCACGTGGAGCCCAAGCCAGCTCCTTTCCAGCTCTCCTTGGCCTGGCCACTGAAGACTGATGCCACCCGGATGCTCCTGGAGCCCCATGGAACATCACGGATACGGAGCTAAGCGTAACTCTTACCATGGAGGGTAAGTCCGTCCCCTGCCTCACAGACACGGGGGCTACCCACTGCACTTTACCCTCTTTTCAAGGTCAGTTTCTCTGGCACCTATTACAATTGTGGGATTTGAAGGCCAAGCTTCTAGACCACTCCAAACCTCCCAACTTTAGTGTCAGCTAAGACCACACTCCTTTTCCCACTTCTTCTTGGTCATTCCTAGCTATCCAATTTCTTTATTACGCCTAGAGAGCTTAACTAAATTGTCTGCTTCCTTGATTATTCCTGGACTCCAGCCCCATCTCACAGCCACCCTTTTGCTGAGTTCTAAGCCTTCCCTACAACCCCCTGTTGTATCCTCAAATCTCAACCCGAGTGTCTAGGATACATCTACTCTGTCGTTGGTCATTGAACATAAGCCCATTATTATTCCACTAAAACCCAACCATCCCTATCCTGCCCAAAGGCAGTACCCCATCCCTCAACAAGCTTTGCAAGGGCTGAAACCTGTTATCACCTGCCTGTTACAGCATGGCCTCCTAAAACCCACCAATTCGCCTTACAACACTCCTATCTTGCCTGTCCAAAAACCAGACAAGTCCTACCAACTAGTTCAGGACCTCTGCCTTATCAATCAAATTGTCCTCCCTATATATCTTGTGGTACAAAACCCATATACTCTTCTGTCGTCAATTCCTCTATCCACAACCCATTATTCTGTCCTTGATCTCAAAGATGCCTTTTTCACCATCCCCCTACACCCTTCCTCTCAGTCTCTCTTTGCCTTTACCTGGACTGACCCTGATACCCACCCTTCACAACAACTCACCTGGACCATCCTGCCTCAGGGTTTCAGGGACAGCCCACACTACTTCAGTCAGGCCCTCACTGGCAATTCACTATGTTTCTGCTCCTTGTCTTCCCACCTTATTCAATATGCAGATGACCTGTGGCTGTGCAGCCCCTCTTATGAAACTTCTCAGCAAGACACCATCCTGCTTCTTCAGCACCTATTTTTAAAAGGATATCGAGTGTCCCCTTCTAAGGCCCAAATTTCTTCCACGTCTGTCACTTATCTGGGCATCATCCTCCAACAAAACACCCATGCTTTCCCTAGCAGTTGGGTCCAGCCAATCTCTGACACCCCAACCCCCTCTGCCAGACAACAGCTTCTCTCCTTCCTGGGTGTGGTTGGCTACTTTCGCCTCTGGATACCAGGTTTTGCTGTTCTAAGCCACTGTATAAACTCACTAAAGGAAACTTATCCAACCCTTTTGATCCTAAATCCTTTCCTCACTCCTCCTTTCGCTCCTTAAAGACAGCTCTAAAAACTGTTCCCACCCTAGCTCTCCCCAACTTGTCTCAACCCTTTTCATTATATACTGCTGAAATCCGGGGGTGTGTGGTTGGAGTTCTTACACAAAAGCCAGGTCCACGTCCTGTTGCTTTTCTCTCTAGACAACTGGACCTCACTCTCCCCAATGTTTGCGGGCCACAGCGGCAGCCACTCTAATTCTTCTGGAAGCTTTCAAAATCACAGGCTACGCTTCACTTACTTTATACACTTCTCACAATCTCCAGGCTTTAATATCCTCTTCTCATCTTCCACATCTTTTATCTGCCCCACATCTAGTCCAACTCTATTCGCTCTTTATTGAAACTCCCACTGTGATTATTGTGCATGGCCCCAATTTTAATCCAGGCTCTCACCTAATACCAAACATGAATGCTACTCCTACACGGCATAACTGCATCTCCTAGTACATGTTGCTGTTTCCCCTTTTCCCTACATCTCTTTCCCCTATTCCAGACTCTGATCACACATAGTTTATTGATAGCAGCTCTTCCAAACCTAATCAGTCCTCTCCAGGAAAGGCTGGCTATGCTGTTGTTTCCCATACTTCTGTCATTGAAGCTGCCACTCTTCCTCCATCTACCACTTCTCAATAGGCTGAATTAATAGCACTCACCCATGCTCTTACCCTGGCTCAGAGTAAATATCTATACTGATTCCAAACATGCCTTCCACATCCTCCATCACCATGCTGTCATTTGGGCAGAAAGAGGTTTTCTCACTGTACAAGGAGCTTCCATTATCAGTGCTTCTTTAATAAAGGCCTTCCTTAAAGCTGCTCTTCTCTCATTTAAGGCCAGGGTCATCCACTGTAAAGGGCACCAAAAACCTTCAGATCCCATTGCTCAAGTAAATGCACTAAGCAGACGAGACAGCTGGAAAAGCAACCAATGCACTACTATCTACCCCACGTAGTGGACAGTATTTTTCATCAATTAATCCTCTTTATTCAACCTCAGAGTCATTAAAGTACCAGTCACTCCCCACTCAAGGTAATTGGTTTTTAGATCACAGAAAATTAGTGACCTCCAGTTCCATCCATACTGCTGCAAATGACATGATTTTATTTTTTATGGTTGTGTGTACATATGCCACATTTTCTTTATCTAATTATCTGTTGATGAATATTACAATTGATTTTGTTTCCTATTGTGAATAGTACTGTGATAAACCTATGAGTGCAGATATTTTTTGATTTAATTATTTATTTTTGGGGAGTAGATACTCAAAAGTAAAAGGTTATCCTCTGTCATATCTATATCATAGAAGATTATTCATTTAAATTTAGATAAAACAATGAAAATTAAATGCTATCTTTGTGTTTTTAAATTACAAATTATAAATATATAAAACATATATATAAAGAATATATATGTGTATGTATGCATTGCAACTGAGATATATATGTGTGTGTGTGTGTATATATATATATATCACCAGGCAGGTATAATCCATACAAAAGGAACTAGATTGAAATATGAGATATGTCAAAATATTGTTTGCATTTGTTTTGAGTGATGAGATTTTAAGTTTTCCTTTGGCTTTATCTTTTTGGTTACTTTTTTGAACTTTTTCTTCAATGAATAAATAATACTTAGGAATATTGATTTTTCTGAGGAAGAAGAACATTTGTCAAATCTAAAAAGAACACTAAAATGGAGATTAGATATTCTAGAGAATATCATTTCCAAATGGAATCAAAGAGGACATAAAGTAACTCAAGTCTCTGGACAACTAACAGTTAAGCCTCATTTCTATCTTTAGTGGAGAATTTGTACTTCAGCTGGCAGCCTTCCTCAAGCTAAAGGCAGCTCTCAAGCACTAATAAGGGCACCAAATTCATCATTATGACTTGCAATTGTCAGCATGAGTCATTATTTTTAGGAAGAATGTAAATGCTTTGACAACAGGCATTACTCCTTCAAAGTCTACATTTACTTTAAAAAACAAAAAACCACAAATCTATTCAAAATTGAACATATACTAAGGGGAAACTACCTGAAATAGAATCTACTACTCATCTCAAGGTTTACCAGTTTATAGACTCATTTTCAGAGGTGCATGTGTGAATGTCTTGTAACAGATCCTTTAGTGCTATGAGGTTGGTGCCAAGAGTAATTGTGGTTTTTGCCATTTTTTTTAATGGCAAGAACCATTACTCTTGCACCAACCTAATAGTTGAGTTTCTACTGTCTACTTCCTTGACATTATCTATCTATCTATCTATCTATCTATCTATCTATCTATCTAATCTATCATTATCAACATGTTTATTCAAGACTTAAACTGTGCACTGCTGATATATTAGTAAGCAAATCAGATAAGTGTGCTGCCATCAGGATGGGTGAATGAATACATTACAGCAGAAACCATTGGCTGCCTCCCAGAGCAACTCCCTTCCTATTACTTATCTGTAAAAAAAAAAGATCTTTCCCAATAGATTCTAAAAATGCTAAGGTTTTGCCTTTGGATGGATGCACAACCTAGTCTGGGACCTAGTTTGGTGAATCGTCTCAAAAAATTCTCCTCCTTCATAAAAACAATGACCTTGGAGGATAAATGCCTCCTTTTTCTTTTTTGATTGTGTACATAGTTAGATGAGGACACAATATATATATATATATATATATATATATATATATATATATATATATATCTTTAGTGAGCGTCATGATTCTATGAGGAACCAAGGCTTAGAATAAGTAAGTTGGAGGTTGTTATATGGAGTGATGGGGAGGACAATGAAAAACAAACCCGAGTCTTGGTGACATAAACTGTAACATTGCCATACTTCCAGCCCTTTTGTTATTTGAGTTAATAAAAGTCCTACAATGGAACAGGTTTTGGGAGTATTATATATACTAAAGGAATTCTAATTCATGCAACTTCATAGTCCCTTTGTATTCAGGTCTCCTGATTTCATAAAATGTAAAATGACATGCAATAACAAGGTTTACAAATAATATGTCTCATATATTAAGTAATAAAAAGTTTCCACAAGTCCTGATCTTGGTAATATCTGAAAGCTGATGAATCACTAATCTATATTCAACTGGCATATTACATAGAAATAAATCACTCAATATCTGAACTGTCTCACTGTCTTCTGCTCACATTTCTTTCTAAAACTCTGATTCAAAAAATAAATTTAAAAGATTCAAAAGGCCTTGTATGATCTACCTTTGCATAAGTCTCTTAGCTTAAAATCTGCAACTCATGAAATCTGGGGAACCAGGATTTGTTTTATAAGATTCCTAACCTGCTGGAATGAGGCAGGCCTTTGATTAAAAATGAATGTAGTAAATGATACTTCCACTTATCTCCATTAATTAAGTAGGCAAGAAAATAAAAATATTTCTAATGCAGTCAAATGCAACACCACTTCATGAAAAATGTCAGAAATTAATTTAAACTAAATAATGTTTTTGATATTTTAGGTATTGGGCTAGCAAGTTTCAGGGAAAAGAGAGAAAGAGACTCACCTTAAATAATAAATCCTTCTTCCCATAACGAAGCTCCTTCAGCTGGGCTTGAATTTTTTTTGACTGTAAGATAAAAAACATGAATAAGTGCCATAACTCATTTATATTTATTTCCAAACTTGAAGATTTAAATTCTTTCAGACTTTAAAGGAATACATTTGGCAGCCAAGCAAAGCACAGTCCAACTAATTTAGAAATAAAACAGAAAAGCTTAAACTCTGCTTTGAGAGTCAGACATCCGGACATTCTAGGCAGAAAGTGAAAAACCAAAGCTTGTTTAAAACATGTTAATTAAAGAAAGTTGATTATTGTTCTTCCCCTAATCCACAACAAAACACAGAGAATTTCGGTCACCGAGGCTTATCCGTCAATCTAATTTTAGACGCTAATTACCTGTGCATGTGTATGCCTGACTTTTTACTACTTATTTTCAATTACTTATTTTTTTAATTAAATGTGAGTAAATTTGAATTTGCCATTTGACCAATGAGAAGCAAATATGACCAGAAGCAAGAAAAGCTGCTATGATGCTAACATGCTGAGCTGAATGGTGTTTGCACTTTAGAATAATAACACTTTTTAAGAGGGCTATCACAAATATGAAAATACTTAAAAAGAAAATATTTCTCAGCAGTATGCTTTGACTACCACATTGAGTTATGGTCCCTTAAGTCACAGAATGATGATCATGCATTTTCAATTTTTCAGGAGAGTCCCAATTTCTAACATTATAATATAAGGACTTCAGTTCATTGTATTTCTGTACCTAAAATTACAGGTCCTGATCCTTTACTCAGGCAAAAACAAACAAACAAAAGAAAATTGCCACTACCAATAACAACACACACACACACACACACACACACAAACACACACGCACACACTAAATAGATTAGCATGATCACTTGAAGAAAAAATTGATAATTAAAATGTATTTGAGTGGAATTATAAATTAGTATCATCACTTTGGGAAACTGGCAGTTTCTGATAAAATTAAACATATGTACACTGCATTACACTGCATTACACTGCAATATGTCTCAGGTAATTACCCAAGAGGAATTATAACATACACAAAAATGCTTATAGTATCTTTATTCATAATCAAAAGCTAGAAAAAGCATATGTGTTAATAAGCAATGAAGAGATAAATGGTAGACTACTCATGACATGTAGTACTAGAATTCCGCTGAGCAATTAAAAAGGAATGATGTACTGATTTATGGAACAACATGAACAAATTGCAAAAGTATTATACCATGTGAAAGAATCCAGTAATTAGAAGCTATAATTTGTATAATTCTGTTTGAATAATATTCTAGAAAAGGCAAACAAATAGGTACAGAAATCAGTTTAGTAGTTAACATGGGCTGGGGTTGGAGGTGAAAATTTAGTATAATATAGCAAGAAGACATTTTGGAGGGTAATGAAAAAATTATATATTTTGAATCTATACATTGGTCAAACCCATCAAACTATACACTTAAAGTAGATAAATTGTATGTATACAAATTATATATCTATAAAATTAAATTTTAAAAGCAGTTGGCTATAGTAGGTTACAAGCCCTAGATCCTTATGTGAGTATTACATCCTAGTAAACTGTGTTGATATGTCTTTAATAAAGAAAGTTTCTTGGCCGGGCGCGGTGGCTCAAGCCTGTAATCCCAGCACTTTGGGAGGCCGAGGCGGGTGGATCACGAGGTCAAGAGATCGAGACCATCCTGGTCAACATAGTGAAACTCCGTCTCTACTAAAAATACAAAAATTAGCTGGGCGTGGTGGCGCATGCCTGTAATCCCAGCTACTCAGGAGGCTGAGGCAGGAGAATTGCCTGAATCCAGGAGGCGGAGGTTGCGGTGAGCCGAGATCGTGCCATTGCACTCCAGCCTGGGTAACAAGAGCGAAACCCCGTCTCAAAAAAAAAAAAAAAAAGTTTGTTTAATAAAGTCTACCTATATTGTCAAAATATAATTTTCCAAGCTTACAAAGCATGTATATGAGTTTTCCACTGAGCCAACTGCAAGTTTATAGTGATTCAGTTTTCTATAATATTCAGAATATTCCTTTTTTCTGTTTTCTTTGAGATGGAGTCTCGATCTGTCACCTAGGCTGTAGTGAGTAACCTAATCTCAGCTCACTGCAACTTCCACCTCCTGGGTTCAAGCAATTCTCCTGTGTCAGCCTCCCGAGTAACTGGGTCTACAGGCACAGGCCACCACACCAGCTAATTTTTTGTATTTTAGCAGAGACAGGGTTTCACTGTGTTGCCCAGGCTGGTCTCGAACTCCTGAGCTCAGGCAATTGCCTGCCTTGACTTCCCAAAGTGCTGGGATTACAGGCATGAGCCACTGTGCCTGGTCCCAGAATATGTCTAATTATGCAATGTACTTGATTTGTAAAGTAGGAGCTGTGTTATAATGGCACAATAATTTTTCGATCATTGTTCAATGTTGTAAGTACTATCAATTCAAGTGGAAAGTTGAAAGCATCGTCAATGATATGCCACTGAAAGGTTCTAATATTGGAAACACAGTTTTTCACAGATATTTCTATTATAAATCACATGCATTTCATGATCTATTGAATCAGGAAGTTAATAAGAAAAATAAAAAGAAAACAAAATGAAACGAAATGAAAAAAGAAGAAAAAGAGACAGGAAGAGAAGCAGAGGGAAAGGCGGCAGTAAAGAGGAAGTGAGAGAGGGAAAAGGAAAGAGGAGGAAAGAAAGAAAGGAAGAGAAGAAACAGGAAGGAAGGAAGGAAGGGAGGGCTTAAGACTGAGATATGCTAATAATTCTATATTACTAAACTCTATACAAAGCAGCAGCAAGAATTTATGGTTTGTCACAGGGTAGTTGATATTTTTTTTATTTACATAGAAAGTCACTCTTCTTTTGAAATGGATAGTGAAGTTGAAATGCATGATCCATAAGAAGAACAAAAAGACATGATTGAGCATACATAGTGGTTAATGGCTTTCATGAATAAAACTCACATTGAGCCCTCAATGCATTGACTTTATTTTTCTACTTCAGAATCATATTTATTATATCACTGTCTTTCCTCACACAGCTTCCCAAATGACTCAAAATAATATTTTGAGTGCAGCATCTAGTTCTTATTATGTTAACTTACTCTTAGTATTAGTCTGTTCTCACACTGCTATAAAGAAATACCTGAGATTGCATAATTTATAAAGGAAAGAAACTTAATTGGCTCAGACTTCTGCATAGCTGGGGAGGCCTCATGACACTTGCAATCATGGTGGAAGGCACCTCTTCACAGGGTAGCAGAAGAGACAATGAGTGCCAGCAGGGGAAATGCCAGATGCTTATAACACCATTGGATCTCCTGAGAACTCACTCACTATCAAGCGAACAGCATGGGAGAAACTGCCCTCATAATTCGATTACTTCCCACCACGTTGTGTCCTATAAAATGTGGAGATTATGAGATTACAATTCAAGGTGAGATTTGGGTAGAAACAAAAAGCCAAACCATACCATTCTGCACCAGCACCTCCCCAATCTCGTGTCCTTACATTTCAACCATGCCCTTCCAACAGTACCCCAAAGTCTTAACTCATTCCAGCATTAGCCCAAAAGTTCAAGCCCAAAGTCTCATCTGAGACAGTGCAAGTCCCTTCTGTCCATGAGCCTGTAAAATTAAAAGCAAGTTAGTTACTTCCTAGATACCATGAAGCACAAGTGTTGGGTAAATACACCCATTCCGAATGGAAGAAATTGGCCAAAACAAAAGGGCCACAGGCCCCATGCAATTCTGAAAGCCAATAGGGCATTCATTAAACCTTAAAGTTCCAAAATGATCTCCTTTGACTCCATGTCTCACATCCAGGTCATGCTGTTGCAAGAGGTGGCCTCCCACAGCCTTGTGCAGCTCCACCCCTGTGGCTTGCAGGGTACAGTCTCCCTCCTGGCTGCTTTCACAGGCTAGCACCAAGTGCCTATGCCTTTTCCAGGTGCACAGTGCAAGCTGCTCGTGGATCTACCATTCTGGAGCCTGGAGGATGGTGGTTCTCTTCTCACAGCTCCACTAGGCAGTGCTGCAGTGGGGGATTTGTATGGAGCTCTGAACCCACATTTCCCTGCTGTACTTCCCTAGAAGAGGTTATCCATGAGGCCTCCACCCCTCCAGGAAATTTCTGCCTGGACATCCAGGCATTTCCATACATCCTCTGAAATATAGACAAATGTTCCCAAATCTCAATTCTTGACTTCTGTGCACCCACAGGCTCAATACCACATGGAAGCCACCAAGGCTTGGAACTTGCACCCTCTGAAGTAATGGTCTGAGCTGTATCTTGTTCCTTTTAGCCACAGCTGGAGCTGAAGCAGGGCACCATGTCCAAAGACTGCACAGAGCAGGGCAGCCCTGGACCCAGCCCATGAAACCATTTTTCCCTCCTAGGCCTCTGGGCATAAGATGGGAATGGCTGTCATGAAGGTCTCTGCATGCCTTGGAGACATTTTCTCCATTGTCGGGGTGATTAACATTGGGCTTCTCATAACTTTTGCAGATTTCTTCCTTTCGCTTTCTCCCCCCCAAAAAGTTTTTTTTTTAATTGCATTGTCAGTCTGCAAATTTTCCAAACTTTTATGCTCCACTTCCTCTGAACACTTTGCCGCTTAAGAAATTCTTCCACCAGGTATCCTAAATTATCTCTCTCAAGTTCAAAGTTCCACTGATCTCTAGGGCAGGGCAAAATGCTGACAGCCTCTTTGCTACGGCATAGTAAGAGTCACCTTTGCTCCAGTTCCCAACAACTTTCTCATCTCCATGTGAGACCACCTTAGCCTGGACTTCACTGTACATATCATGATGAGCATTTTGGTCAAAACCATTTGACAAATCTCTAGCAAGTTCCAAACTACCCCACATCTTCCTGTTTTCTTCTGAGCTCTCCAAACTATTCCAACCTTGCCTTTACCCAGTTCCAAAGTCGCTTCCACATTTTCAGCTATCTTTAAAGCAGTACTCCACTCTGTTGTACCAATTTACTGTATTAGTCTGAGCTCACACTGCTATAAAGAAATACCTGAGACTGCAGAATTTATAAAGGAAGGAGGTTTAATTGACTCACAATTCCACATGGCTAGGGAGGCTCTCTAAGATAATTCTGCTTTACATGATAATCATTATTTTATGCTGCCGATTTTACTAAAGGATAATTTATGATATCTCTCACAATTTCAAATGCAGAGTTGATTGGCATTTTCTCCCACCTGTTCCAATCTACTCTTCAGAACTCATTTACTACCAGGTTTCTCAGGAAAACAGACTTTCTTCTTTTGTTTTTGTTTTTTTCTCATAATAATGTTGATGGTATCAATGAAGAGTGGGAGATTACTACCACATACGGTGCCCATGATTTGTCAAACTGCATGTCAATTCCTCCACATAATTGATGCTCTATCTTTCAAGTGACAGAATGGTTGCATTTTAACTATTTGAGGTGTTCATTTTTAAAACATAATTAAAATGCATATTATAAATGTACAGAATATCCTTTAAAATTTTCCGTATTACTTGGAATTATCAAAACATCAATTATTGCATTATTCAATGATTCATTCAGGAGCTACAATAAAACCTTCTGAATTTAATGACCATGAATGACTATTTAGCTTTGCTGCTATAATATATAAAAGAAGTTTTAGGAGTTTTCTTCGCAGTTACTCATCTCTTTGCTTCCAGCGCTCTTCTAATTTTCAGCTAAAAAGCAAAATCCTGTCTGAAGATTCCAGGATAGGGTATGCAAAGAATAAATGAGCTCTGAGGGGTGCATCTCTTTTTTATAAAGTATAGTAATTCAAAACCCAGCTGACAATTAGACTGTTTTATTTTAGCTTGTTAGCAACATATTGAAAAGTTAAAATTATCAAAAGGATAACCTTCAAACAATTAGTTCCAAATGTTGGTGCCTGTGAGTCACGAATTTTTCATAAGAAGTTTTCACAGCAAAATTAAAGTTGCTAATAATGATAATGTGGTCTATAATATAAAGACAAGGAAGATGAAGAAGGAAGCCATGATAGGACATTTATCTCGGCTTTTTTATCCCATTTAGTCGATTATCTTTCAGTCTGAGATTTTTGCTTCCTATAATTTCATATCCAAGCAGCATTTCTTTCATGAAATAAGAGGGATGATTTTGGTAGATGGTGTGTATAGTAGCTTCACTTTTTAATGTTGTCCTCTGCCAAATTAAAACAATATCAATCTTCTGGGTGTCAATGGGATTTAAATATTTTATTCTTGTATGAACACTGAAAGTTGAGGGTCACTGATCAAACAGGCAATCTCCTTTTTTAGCTCCTAACCAAGAAAATATATTAGTATTTTTTTTTGTAATGATGACATATCAAATAACTAAATTTGCCACCATATTGTTTTGAAACTGTATTGTGACAGACAAAAACACATGCCTGCCCCATTATCAAGAATGTTAAGCTCTGCATTTATTCTATAAGTATATAATGACATACAGCAAATAAATTGTAATGAACCTATTATAATACATTTTAATATTAGGCAACATGAATACATGAAGTATGTAACAATTCAGGGATAATATATTTTCCTAGGCATTGAGATGAAGAAAAAATAGGAATTATTCTTGAACTGACTAAAAAATAAAGGTAAGCTCCACTTTTACTTATGTGAACCACAGATATTTCTCCTAGAAGCTTCCCCCTTCCCTTCCATGTACAGGAATGTCAACATGAACCCTAAACACATGTAGATTATCTCAGAATATAACTTCAATCTAGATATTCTTTATTCAAAACATCATTCCACCTGGTTACCCTCCTATAAGTAATACTCAGAACCTGCACAAACCACATTTGTACTATTTCCAAAACCTACGAAATGTAAACAATGTACAAGTCTATTTGTATTCAAATAGAAAAACAAGGAAATGAAACACCACACTAGATAAGATCTACAAACCATTCAGTCTAATTTTTCATCTTATGACGAAAAATTTTTCATTTTTCATCTTAAACATCATTTTTTAGTTTATCTGTGTTAAACATTTCTATTCATGCCATTTATAGTATTTTAGGAAAGATATTATAAAATGGGTTTTTACGTTGCATGTTAGACTTGACTGTTCATGTTTGTGTTAATGAATTTTTCTTTTTTAAGGAGAGTTTTCACCTTCTTTAACTCTTTAACAAAGAAATCTCAGTTTGGACTGGACACAGGATCTCTGACCTAATGATATTTTTCAGACTCTCTTCAACTTAGCTCAGCATGTGACCTAGTTTTAGCAAATAAAGTACAATGAGACAGAAGAAACTATTTTCTGGGTGGACTCCTGAAAAGCAATGCTTATGCTTTACCAGATTACCTTCCCTTTCCCTCCTGCTGGAAGAGGATAGTGACAGAAAAAGATATTTTTGAACCAATGGTGGTTCCATAATTAAAAGGCAATAGAGCTGTTTTAGAAGCTCTTCTCCTTACTCCTAGACAACTCTGAGAAAAAGGGTAAACTTGTTTTAACTTGTATAAGCAACTTTTCTCATTGTACCTAAACTTCCTTCCTTCTCAGTTGCTTCATAGGCATAAGACATTCATCATGATATGAAGCCACTCGTGAGCGTCCCTTATCATTCATAGGCTATTTCTTGAATACATTTCTTACACATCTAATACATCTTTGTGTGTGCCTTTTGAAGGATACAACCAAAACAGTGACTCTTGTCTCCTCTCCTTGAGGCATAAACAATCATTTATCATGACAGCATCACTGCTATTTCATTACTATTACTAAGACTTATAGGAGCTACATTTTACATTACAGGTTCATAAGAATAGATTTGGAGATGAGAAATACAGAAAATTGATTACTTTCGTTAAATCTACATTAATCAGAATGACATATTTCCCCCGAGAAACATATAGGACAATTTTACAACACAGCCAATAGAACCAATGAATGTATTTATTTTGTATGGTTTATGGTCAGCCCCAGAATCTTCACTCTGACAATTGCCATGGCAAAACTTTGTAGACATCACATAGAAGGCACAAGAGAGGAAAAAAGGAAAATTTTATGGACTTCCAGGAATTTGCTGTTAAGGAAATTCTGATAGTCCAGGTAAGGAAGAAATCCAGAAAAACAAAACCTTACAAAAGTGACTATTACCTACCTTTGTTAAAATTTATTTATTTTTTCCTTTTGGTTATTTCAATGTTAAAACACAAAGATACTCAAATGTTTAAAATATGTTTTATTTTTCTATTTCAAAATTTGCATTTTTGTTAGGAGGAAAAAAAAGTTTCCAGATGTCTGGATTGAATGAAAATCTGGAAATAATATTGTTTTTATTGGGTCAAAGCTAGAAGAAGCAAAAATTTACTCACCTCTTCTGCATGAATGCCACAGAGCTTGTTTCCTGACAAGAGTTTGTTTTTCAAGCTTTTATTCTGAGGAAGAAAACATAGTTTTATTGCAAAGAAGAGATGAAATATTAAGAATTTCTTCAATGATGTCAGCATTACTGTTTTATGATCTGTTCAAAAGTTAGACTTTCATGATATAAAATGTAGTGAATTGGTGTAAAGCTGAATCAAATCTGTAATGTAAAATATTGTTTTTTATTCAATTAAAATTTGCTGTATTAGCATTAACACATTCATTTAAAAAGGTAATTTCTAGTTTTATTCTATTGTGGGCAGAAAACATAATTGATATAATTTCATTTTTGAAAAAAAATTTGTTATAATTTGTTTTCATATCCTAAAATACAGTCTATAGGGAGAACATTTCATGTGCTGATGAGAAGAATGGGTATGCTATGGCTGTTGGGTACAATGTTCTGTAAATGTCCCTGAGGTCCATTTGGTGTAGAGAGCAATTTAACTCCGATGTTTCTTTTTTTTTTAATTATTTTTTGAGACAGAGCCTCACTCTGTTGTCCAGGCTGGAGTGGAATGGTATGATCTCAGCTACCTGCAACCTCTGCCTCCTGGGTTCAAGCACTTCTGTTTCAGCCTCCTGGGTAGCTGAGATTACAGATGTCCACCACCATACCTGGCTCATTTTTTTTGTATTTTAAGTAGAAATGGGGTTTCACCATGTTGACCAGGCTGGTCTTGAACTCTGACCTAAGGTGATCTGCTCGCCTCGGCCTCCCAAAGTGCTGGGATTACAGGCCTTACTCTAATGTTTCTTTGTTGATTTTTTGTTTGGGTGATATGTCTAGTTCTGAAAGTGGGATATTACAGTGCCCCACTATTCTTACATCACAATGAACCTCTCCATTTAAATCTGTTATATAAATAAATAAATATGTGTATGAGTTTGTGTGTGTGTGTGTGTGTGTGTGTGTATATATATATATGTATATATCCATATATATGCTCCAATATAGGATGCATATGTAATTGCAATTATTATATCCTCCTATTGTAATGACCCTGTTATTATATAAGGGCCTTATTTGTCATTTTTAAAATCATTTGTTACTGAAAGTCTGTTTTATCTGATGTAACCATAGCTACTCCTAATCTGTTTTGCATGGAATATCTTTTTCCATCCCCTCTATGCATGTCTTTATAGGTGCAATGAATTTCTTATAAACAGCAGATATTTCAGTCTTTTTTTAGTTCATGTAACCACTTTATATATTTTAATTAGATAATTTAGTTTACTTATAGTCAAAGTTATTATTGATAGGTAAGGATTTACTACTTCTGCACAACGAAAGAAAACAATACAGTGAAGAGGCAACCTAAAGGATGGGAGCAAGTATTTGCAAACTACTCAGCTAACAAAGGTTAATATCTAGAACAAACCGAGAATACAAATCAAAAGCAAAAAGCAAATAATATGATTTATAAAATTGGCAAAATATCTGAATAAACATTTCTCAAATTCCTTTGTCTTCTGACAAACAAATGCCAATAGATATACCATAAATGTTAAACATTACTAATCATCAGGAAAATGCAATGAGATATTACCTCACCCCAGTTAGGATGGTTATTACCAAAAAGACAAAAAATAACAAGTACTAATGAGGATGTAGAGAAAGGTGAACTCTTATGTACAGTTGCTGGGAATGTAAATTAGTAGAGCCATTATGGAAAACAGTATGGAAGTGTTACAAAAATTTAAAAATAGATTAATATGTAATCCAGCAATCCCATTACTGGATATATCTCCAAAATAAATGAATCAGTATTTTGAACAGATATTTGCATTTCTACGTTTATTGAAGCATCATTTATAATAGCCAGGGTATGAAATCAATGTAAATGTTCATCTACAGATGAATGGAGAAATAAAACGTGGCACATATAGACCATGGAATACTATTAAGCCATAAAACAGAATGAAATCCTTTCATCTGTGGCAACATGTAGGTAGAACCAGAGGACATTATATAGAATGAAATCACCTAGGCACAGAAAGACAAACCCCACATTATCTCAGTCATATGCAGTACATAAAAAGACTGATTTCATAGAAGCAGAGAGCAGAAGAGTGGCTGAGTCTGGGAAGGGTAGGAGGAAGTTGAGGGATCAGAAGTTATTCAACAAGTACAAAGTTACTGTTAGGCAAGAAGAATAAGTTCTGATGCTTTATTACACAGAATGCCTACAGCAAATAACAATGTAGTGTATGTTTTTAACATAGCTAGATGAGAAAATAGTGACTATTATAACCACAAAACAATGATAAATGTTTAAATTCATGGATAGGTTATTAATCACCTTAATTTGATCATCATACAATATATATAAGTATTCGAACATCACACTGTACCACATAAATATGTACAATCTATATCAGTGATAAATACAATTTAATTTGTAAAAAAGATAAAACTTTATTTGGTCTTATATTTACTTTCTGTTTCCTATTTTATATGGGATTTAAAATATAATTTTTGGTTCAAATAAGCAATAGATGCTAGTTTGTGAAAGCACCCTTCTAAGCTGCAAGCATTTATTCCTATTACTATTTGGATTTTGGTTATCTTGTACCCTAGCGTAACATAGTTAAAGATCCCTTAGAGGGTCTGTATTTCCTTAGAAGTCTATAATTGTAAGTCTTCTTAAACTACTAATGTCTGTACATTGAATTCCAAAGGCATCTTGATTCTCAGAAGCCATTTCTTCTTCCAGGCCTGAGAGATATGCTCTTCATGTGGGGTGTGAGTGAGAGATAACACAGGGTAACACAGATCTGTTACCCTTTAAATATCTCATAATCGACCTAGGTTCAAATATAAATGTTGGTTCCTCTGACACTTCTTAACATCTGAGTCTAACCCCTCATAGCTATTTAATTATATTTACCTCATTGCACTCAGGCTTTTCTGTCTTTTACCCCAATAACTGAAGTAATAGTCTGTCTTTAGATGTGCAGGCTAAGGAGAGCAGATAACTGTAAAACCCACAGGATTCAGACTTCATACTGACTCTATAGGAGTAGACAATGTCCTGGTACAAGTATATATTATGCATGATGACTCTAAAGAGGGCCAATTGGATGAGCACCAGGAGCAAAATGAGCATTTAATGCAGAGCGAATGAATACATCCACCAAGTTTAAGAGTTCCCCACTTAGAATTCCAAACTAATTTTAAACAGCATTTTCTATTTTGTTTTCCTATCATGGAGTGAGGGGGTACAGTTGTCTCAGTCTGAAAGAATACTTTGTCTTTTCCTCTTTAGCTAAAATTTGGAAATCTGAAAAGCTCAGTTAGAATTTCAATACTATGAAATGTTTTACACAAATGGGAGGAGTTATTCTGATTTATTCAAGTAATGTCTTTTTGTAAATATTTGCATTGATCATACAAGGTATAATACTAGATTTTTTTTTTTTTAAGGAGGATCTGATACACATTAATTCCATATTTAAAGAGATGTATATGCCCAATAAAGGGATCTATACCGATATGTTCTGCCTCTGCAGTGTTGCTCAGATTGTAGCATAATAAAACTCTTCAAAATGGAGAAAAGATAAGTGATGTACATCTAATAGGAGTATTTATGTCCTAACAAAAACCATTCACATCTGAGAAACATTAGTAGAAATAAGAAATAGCTATAAATTAATAAATGACATATTTAAAAATTGGTGTCTGTAGTATATACTATTTAAAATTTGCATCTCCACTTAAAGTTATTTTTTTCTTTTCATTTATGTATCTATGATTGTATTTATTTATTTATATTATTATTTGTTCACTTATTAATGTTGCTGACACTCAGAAAATTCTGTATGTTGGTTTGAATGATATAAATTATAGCAAATAGCTTTTATCCTTCAAAAATGATATTATTTTAGATTTTTTCTGAGGCAGAAACATACCTGTTAACTAAGATATATGACACAAGACTAATTTTTGCATACTATTTATTCCATTGACCTGTTATCTCTGCTTATCACACAGATTTCTTAGAATAGATTATTCTTTAATTACTTGGAGTAGGCTTTTCAGTGACCAGGATGTATGTGTTGAGTTTATAGATATCTAGCAGTGCTAAATATTCTACACTAAATGTTTAGTGAAGCTAGAGATTTTATAAAGATGTTCCACAGGACCATTTAACTTTCTTTAATAATATTTACTCTCCACTCTCCCACAAAAGATTGATGCTATGATAATATGAGTGGAACAAACTTAAAAAGATTTATTTTCTCCAGACTTCTCAGAGTCTTTATTAGAATATTGTGCTCCATGGACACAAAGAGGGCAACAACAGACACTGGGGTCTACCTGAGGGTTGAGGGTAGGAGGAGGAAGAAGATCAGAAAAAATAACTCTTAATACAAGGTTTAGTTCCTGGGGACAAAATAATCTGTACAACAAACCTCCATGATGTGAGTTTACCAGTTTACTTTCATAAAAACCTGCACATGTAACCCTGAACACATACCCCTGAACCTAATTATTATTAGATATTTTAATAATACTAATACAATTGTGTTTAATATAAATGGTTTTCCTAAATTTATTTGACAATAATATACTTTGGACTAAAGAATAATATACTTTGGACTTGTCTCATTACTAGAATTTGAGAAATAAAGCTGCAAGTATTAACCTATGTTTGATTTTACTAAGGGAGACCAAAATATTATAGTACTATATTTTATAGAAGTTCTATTTATCATGCTTACTTGTAAAATGATAAGGAAAATTTGATTCAGGACTTTTGAAACAAATGTCAAGGCTATTGAAATAAGGGAGAAAGATGGGGCTCAATGCTAAATATAGCAAAAACATAGCAAAGATAACTGAAGATTTATAGCCAATGAGCAGAATTTGGGAGGTCAATGGATAGAAAATTACTAATAGGAGCTATCATGGGTAGGAGGATTTTTGCCAAACCTGCCAAATAGAATCCCTGCTGAAAAGCATTTGATCAGATTTAGATATCAAGGGTGAAGGAGTCTCCCTAAACTGACTTAGCAGGGTCCCTGCTACAATTGGACTAGGTGAGTCTAAGACAAGACCTGAGGACAAGGCCCATTTGAAAAGTGAACTCAGAAGAGTCTGTCTAAAGTTTGGTCAAGGAGTCTTTGGGATTAGTGCTTTCTGTGCCCTAAGAAATGTTTGCCTACTTCAAAGTCATGAAGAATTTTTTCTTAAATAATTTTCTTAAAGTTTTATTGTTTTAGGGTATACTCTTCTGTATTATCCTCTTTGAGTTGTCTTTTTTTTATTTTATTAAGTGAGGTAAGGGTCAAGGTTCACTTTTAGTTTTTACTGCAAACATCCAGTTAGTTGTGCACCAATTATTGAAGAAATGCTCCTTTGTACATTGAACTATCTAAGGGCCTTAGTCAAAAATCAATAGAAAAATAACTCTTTTGGCCAATATGAAGCATCTGGCATCAGACAAACCCTCTAGCCATAAACAACTAAATAACTAGACAGAATATAATAAAACAAATGTTTAAGACAGTAGACAACCATGATTGCCAGACTAAAGAGAGGAGAAGTAGGCAAGAAATCACTGCAGCTGCTCTTTTTTGTTTGTTTTTTTGTTTTCATCTGGAGACAATTTATGAAGTACCATACAGAAGAAAAACACAATCAGAATGCAGAAGTTTTGGTTAGTCAAGAAGAAAGAGTTTAACATTAGGGAAAGGTGATCAGGTGGAATTTCTGTTACAAAGTATCGGAGGCTTTTAATCTGTTAAAAGAAAAATCGTAGATAAATTAAATTGAACCATTTGAGCAATGAATGATTTGCAAATCAACCAGAATAAGTTCAGAGACACTCCAATGCAGCTATGTGATGGAAGATTTATGGACAGAAAAAGCAAAATGACATGCAGAAAATGGAAGTGAGGTACAAAAAAGAGCTGCATTGGTTACAGCTCAGTGCTTGCTGTGTTTGAACATGGTTTTAACAGTTGGCTTCTCTTGATTGGCAAAAATTCAATGACTGGCACAAGTTTAGGTTACAGTCTGCTTAACATATCAGTTAGGTTACACTTCATTATGTATACAGATACCTTTAGGTCAAAATTAAAATGTGTAAGGAGGCAACTTTAGCTTAAACTTAATTTAAGAATGCAATGCAGAAAAAGAGAACAGAGGATTTTCAGGGAGGTTTTGGCTTCCTTATGTCTTTAGGTGAATGGAAATCTGCATATGTATAAACTAACATCCTACAAGGCCAGCTAAAGAACCACCAGAAAAGAACTGCAAGGTGAAACATTACTAGAGCTCACCTAGATAGCCACTTTCCAACCAGCCACCATGGAAAGACTTAACCACTAAGATATTTAATAAAAACCCTAGAAAGAACTGTCTTACAAGTAGGGTTAAAACAGTCCTATAAAGGTTCATTTAGACCAATCTTATAAAGCTTAAAAACAAAACTAAAAATCACTAAGCTAAACAAGTATTATCTAATAGAATAAAACTTAATACTCTTAGAAGATAACAAAATCCAGGTGCCCAATAATGTAATATTTACAATTCAGCCTTCATTTGAAATTATTAAACACAAGAATCAGAAAAATGAGAGCTTTAAGGCAGAGGAGGAAGAAATCAGTCAACAGCAATAGCTATCATTGGCAAAAATGGTCAAGTTCATTTAGAAATAACATTAAATATGTATAACTAAAGAAACTTCCATTTTCAGCATTGACATGTAAAGAACTTGAAAGTCATTAGATTTCCAACTTCTATATCTTTACTGAATTTTCTCTTTGTTCTCTCTATTAGCTTGAAAGGAATATTAAAATATCCAAAAGCCATTGTGAATTTGTCTATTCCTTTGTTTAAGTCTGTCATTTATTACTTTACAAAGTTTGAAGCTTTTTTTAGGTGCTTACAAATTTAAGAATTGTTACGTCTTTTAGAAAAAAGGATTGCCCCTTTCAGCACTATAATATGCCTCTCTTTCTGGCAATTTATTTTGTCATGGCTAATTTATCCAATCTTAAACATGCTAAAGCCTTTTCTCTTACAGTTTGCATAGCATATATTTTCATATTTTACTTTGATCTTTCTTGTGTCTTTATATATAAAGTGTATTTTTATTAATCAACATATAATTTGATTATATATTTTTATACAGTCTGGTGATATCTGTCTTTCAATTAAAGTATTTACATGTAATATAATATAATCAATACATATAGCCAGGTTTTGTTTACAATCTCACAATTTGCTTTCCTTTTACCTTAGTGCTTTTCTAGAGTCTATTTAGTATATTTAGAAGTCTATTTAGAATTGATACTGTACCACTTCACACCTCACACTCTGCCATACATAAATCCTAAATCACAAACTATGAGATACATAATAAATTTGAAGATGAGCAAGCCATTATAAAATTGTAAAGGATACATAATTTAGAGTAAACAAATCAAAAAAGGTATCCCTGATGAGGTACTTACATGTGACCTATAAACGCAAGTGAATAAGTTAAGAAATTTCTAAACTTTTCAATCATTCAAAGTATGAAAATTTGATAGTTTCTTATTGTATCATTGCATCTAGTTTAGATAAAGTGAAAGAAAATTGTCAATATGATTATGTTATTTTCAAAGAAAAATCAGTTATTAAAACTACCAATCTCTTAAACAGGTAGAAAAGACAATCTTTTCTGTTTGTTTGTTTTTATTCTGTCTCAGGAAATGATGTGATAAAGCTCTTTTGATTCAGGGTTTAACATCAGTCCCACCTAATAGAAAACTGTACTATTCTGCCTTCATTTTCCACCTACTCTTTCAGACTTCCAGTCCATTTCCAAGTACCTCACAGGGGTTTTTGGCTTTCGCCCCAAAAAGGCTGACAAATAAAAATTTGCAGTTTTCATATGAAGCTATAAATGTCTTTTTAAAAGCCTACTTTTTACACAAGAAATTGTGAAGTTTTATATGCATATGTGCACCACTCTGACCCATCCTGATTTTAAACTCATTTTTTAAAGGTAATGTTACTGCTATTTGGCCAGATTACCTGAAAATAGATACAAGGATCCGACATACTTACCTTATTTTTTTACAATTGTGACTCATAAGCAAATTGGATGTCCTAGATATACTTGACTCTCAATTTATGTAAGGTTTTCATGTTACATTTCTCTTTATGGGTATTTTCTCTCAGATATACCAAATATAAAAGAGTATGAATAGGAGTTGTACAATTTTGAAAATAATTCCAGTTTTTTTTCTCAATAGCAGAATCTCCTAGATCCATTCAACTCTATGTAACTGAACATGTTTATATACAAATGCATACCAAAGAGTGTTATACAAATGTCAATTGCCAATTTTTTTTCCGGAATTGCAAATTTCACTATGTCACTCTCTTCCAAAAAGGGGAGGAATCCTTTTGAAGGCAAGGAAAAAGGAAGGGGACAAAGATGTAGAATTTGAGAATCTATAAGAAGAACAGTTGAGCAAGCAAAAAACAAATAACCCCATTAAAAAAATGGACAAAAGGCATAAGCAAATAATTTTCCAAAGAAGTCATACAAGCAACTAACAAATATATGGAGAAAATATTCAACATCACTAATCATCAGAGAAATAAAAATCAAACTCACAATGAGATCTTATCTCATGCTAGTCAGAATGGCTATAGTTAAATAGTCAAAAAACATCAGATGCTGATGAGGCTGTGTTGAAAATGGAACACTTATACACTATTGGTGGGAATATAAATTAGTTAAGCCACCGTGGAAAGGAGTTTGAAGATTTCTCAAAGAACTTAAAAGAGAACTACCATTCGACTCAGCAATCCCATTACTGGCCATATATCCAAAAGAAAACAAATCTTTCTACCAAAAAACACATGCACTCACATGTTCATTGCAGCACTGTTCACAAAAGCAAAGGCATGGAATCAACTTAGGTGCCCAACAATATTGGATTCAATAAAGAAAATGTGGTACATATACATCATGGAATACTATGCAGCCATAAAAAGAACAAAATCTTGTCCTTTGCGGCAACATAGATGCAGCTGGAGATTGTCATCCTAAATAAACAGCACAGGAAAAGAACATCAAATACCACATATTCTCACACTTATAAATGGGAGCTAAATGTTGGGTACTCATGGATATAAAGATGATGACAATAGAAAATGAGGACTACAAGAGTGGGGAGCGAGGGAGGCTGGCAAGGGTTTAAAACCTATTAGGTACTATGCTCACTAACTGCGTGACAGGATCATTCATACTCCAAACCTCAGCATCATGCAGTATATCCAGGAAACCAACCTGCACATGCACCTCACGAATACAAAATAAAAGTTGAAAAAAAGAATAGATTATAAACAAAAATACAATTTGTTTGATTTTCTTGTAGTTTTTCTTTTATATAATCACTCCTAGAGTTTTCATCCTCTTATTCTTCCTCTAGCTTGGCTCCCACTTGCTGCGTTCTTTGAAGAGCTAATTTTCTAGCCTACTCCAAGTTTCTCTGTAACTCACCCTGCTTAACACATTCATTTCAGAGTAAACTTCCTAAAATATAGTGAGAATCTTATGCTACCCCACTAAAAATTTCTCATGGAGGTTTATAAATTACAAACAGACTGACTTTCAAGGGATTGAAAATTTGACAATCTCTCACCAGTCTTTTTTCTTACCTATATAAAACTTTGCTGTTACCAAGTTAGATTTGTTATTTATTATTAAATCCCAAGAATTTGACTTGATCCAGCCATTATCCTAGTATGTGTTTTCTCCTCTCCTATTTCTATGTGTCTATTAACTATTTTGATTGTAGTGACTATGTTTGCTTCTGAAAGCTTTTTTGTGATTTGCCTATTACTTTAATAGACATCCTGTCCTCAACTGCCCCCAATTAACCTCTATCATATATAAAGTCTAGAGGGTACAATTTTTTAAATCAAAAGATTCATTCTTTAGAAATCTCCAAACTGATTTCCACAGTGGCTAAACAAAACGGAAAACCAAATGTCACATGTTCTCACGTATAAGTGGGAGTTAAACATTGAATGCACATAGACATAAAGATAAGAACAATAGATACCAGGAACTATTAGAGAGTGAGGTAAGGAGTAAGGCATGGGCTGGAAAAAGAAAAAAACAACTATTGGGTAATATGCTCACCTTCAGCATCACAAAATATACCCCATATAAAAAATCTGTACAAATACCCTTTAATCTACAATAAAAGTTGAAATTATTTGGCTGGGCATGGTGGCTCATGTCTGTAATCTCAGCATTTTGGGATGCCAAGGCAGGTGAATCACTTGATGTCAGTAGTTCTAGATCACCCTGACCAACATGGTGAAACCCTGTCTCTACTAAAAATACAAAAATTAGCTGGTCATGGTGGCACACCTCTGTAATCCCAGCTACTCAGGAGGCTGAGGCAGGAAAGGCAGGGAGGTAGAGGTTGTGGTGAGTCAAGACCATGCCACTGAACTATAACCTGGCCAACAAAAGCAAAACTCCATCTCAAAAAAAAAAATATTTAAAAAAAGATTCATTCATTCATACATATTCTATTCACTCATAGATATTCACTAACTTCTCTGTGCTAGACTCAGTGTTAAGCCTTGAGAATACAAATATGAAACAGGAGTTATCTGCTTTCAAAGAGCTCACCTTCTGAGTTAGAGTAGGCTACAGATATGAAAATAAACAACTGAAACACAGAATGTACAATGTAAATTATATAGCTACCAAATAATCTCTACTAATTTTAAAGCAGATTTATAATTAGTCCCCTGGATGGATGCTCACATTTGTTTTTAGAGGAAAACAATTTGCAGGGAAATGTCTAAAACTTTGGCCAAAATTAAAAAAATAATAATCCGTGTGTGTGTGTGTGTGTGTGTGTGTGTATTTGTGTATGTGTTTTTGTGTCAGCATGAAATTGGATGGAAGTGAAAAACGTACATGCCAGGCCTTTAACAAGTATTATAATATTAAGTGAAAATGTAAAAAATAAAATGCTATCTGTATTGTGAATCTAAATGTGTAAAGCTTAAATGTATATATTTAAAACTAGGAGATAAACAGATAAAAACCTACATGCTGTTAGGTGATATATTATGTGTAATCTTTTCCAAAGATTGATGTTGTTATTTTAATAAAATTTAATATTTCTAAGGCATTTTCTATGCAAAATAGCATAATAAAAGTGGTATTATACGGTGTGAATGTGTATGTGTGCATGTGTATATAAAAACTCTGCAGAATTTCTGAATACTGAGATTTGGTACTTCTGGTTTTTTTCTGTGTGTTTTTTGTTTTTGCTGTTTATATTTAGTTCCTTCTTCTTCATCTAAACAAAAAATTGAATATGATTTTTCTGTGTGTCCAGTACTGAAAGTATTATTCAACTTGTAGTTATTATTTAGTTAGTGTGAATGAATAACATTCATGAATAAGTGCTTGGTAATGAATATTATGTTATTGCTGAGGATTAAGCTGGCAATCTATTGCCTCTGTGACATTATCGTGATGTATTACTTCATTTGACAAAAGCAGAACATCTTAAACATGTTATCTTTAAAAACTAATATTTCTAATATCTTGGTCTACATTGTGATTCTTGGAAACAAAAAGGAAAAACAATTATACATATGTGACAAAATTCGGTGATGTACATTTTTCTAATGTCTTGGGACTCCTGAAAACCTGTAGAAAGTTTACAAATGACATGGTTTTCGATATTTGTAAAATATCATTTAGTGTCAAGGAATTCTGTGATATTTCATATTTCTGCTTTACTCATTAACCTGTCATCTCTTTCAACTTTAAAAACTATTATTATTATGTTGTTATACACTCAGGAATATCCTCAATTAACAACTCCAGACAGATGTTCAAAAATGTTAGTTAAAATAATGAATTTAATAACCTTTGAAAAGATTGTGACCTCAGTCTGTAGCTCTTATTTATAAAATAAATCAAATATACATACAACTTGTTTCTCAGAATACATCTAATAGATTGTCTACTTAATTCAGATTCATTCAAGAGACTGGCATTTGACTAGAACTACCATAGGGCTTATCTGTATAATGCTTTGCAGAATAGAAATATTAAATATATATATATATATAT
>NW_016107428.1:2683243-2726226 GCF_001604975.1 Cebus imitator
TATATATATATATATAAATGCTTTATTAAAGAGAAATAGGCTATTCTGAATATATTTTAACATTTTCTGGATGGTATAGACCTTCTATTATAAATTTTAATTTTTATAATAGGTACTAATTGAGACATCACAGGGTATAACTGAGAATTGTGGAAACTTTTACTACTTCTGTAAATGCCTGCAAAATGTTTTTATATTTTTTTCTATATTTGATTTTAGAAATTTCTGTTAGCATATTCATATAAATATGTACCATATATTTCTTTATTTGCACAATTTGTTCATTGTGCATTATTAAATAAGTGAATCATCACATATGAAATAATGTATTTTAAGATAAAGATGAATAAATCCAGATTATGTGACTATCTCAAACAACCAATTCATTTTTTGATGCCAGCAGGCAGAGTTTCTAATGCAATCAGAATTCATATACGAGAACTTCTTATGATTCCCTTTAAACACTCCTCCCCCTCCTTAACTTCAGCTTTCACAGCTGCAAAATTCTTATTTATAAATTAAGCCTATAAGATTGATTAGATTCAAGGACAGCTAGTCAGTCACCAAGTAAATAACTAGTTTACAAATGGTGATTTCACTTGTTTAAGAGATTGCATCTGCATAGTTGAATATAGGTAGACTATCTGAAAACATCTATATTCTATATTTTTAAAAGGTTCTGCTAGAATTTGCATTATCGTGTCATTATTGTCATACACTTCTTCTGTCATGTAATGACCAGCAGAATAATTATTCTGATGACTACATACAATTGGTGTGTTATCACCTCCCTTTTTCAACAGAATTTGAGACTCTCTTTTCTCCCTGCATATACGCTTGCTTACATTTTTATAATATATTTGCTCATTTGTTAATTTGGAATTGTATGTTACAGATTATATATTTCTTAGAAGGGAATTTTTACATCATGTAATCTAATCTCCATCTGAATATACTGACTTCCATGGTGGTAGGGGTTATTTCTCCATTAAAAAGAGAATTTCACCTGAATTTCATTTTATTCTGTCCAATTCTAATCTGTTAAGGCAGAGAAGTGGAAATATTTTACTTAAATATTTTACTTAAAATATTTATGATATATGTATACAATGAGCATAGGAAAGACTGTCACTCCACGACAGAGATATCTTTGTGGCCATCCACAAATGGGCAGTGATTGTAATGTGTGTCCATAATTAACTCTGGCAATTGATAATTCTGGGCAACAGTGTAAAGAAATGTTTCCATAAAGCTAAATGTCATTGTCAGAGTTTAAAAATTAGAACATTTCAGTATTTTGAAATGTATCCAGAATTTGGGGATAATTACGAGCACCTCAGCTGAGCCAATTGTGGGGCACAGGGTAGTCTCTTCTCAAAGACCATACTGAGATGGTTCTTAGGCGGCATGTTCCTCAAAAATGTGATGGCACAGGACACTAAAAAGGAAATTCTGATCCTCAGACAATTTACCAACTTAATCTTTCCACTTATGATTAGTGATCATTCTTCTTTATCTCTAAAACTATTATTATTTAACATTACTTAGGCATTGAAACAGATAACATAGTTTATCTGAGAACAGATCTTACATAGAAAAGAGAAGACCTGAATCTGGAGAAGAAAATTTGGAACCTGGTAATGATGTTTGTGCCACCTCCTCACCTTGATAAAGCCTTGCCTTAATTCTAACATAGACTAGATTTCTTAGTAAAATGCTTCCAGTACATGCTTGACATCATGCTTAAATATTTTTGCCCCCCACCCACATGTTACATAATCACATAATTTTGTCACTTTCTTTTGATTAAGAACAGCAAGGGAGAAGATTCAAGTAACCAAACTTATATTTTATGCTAATGCCATATTTTATCAGGGTGTAAATGACAAAATATCCATCCCCTTTTGGCTTCTTTAAGTGAAAGGTAGACCCTGCATACCACCTACTTAGGGAATACCTCAATTGGATGGTATATTCTTCTGTTTTCATAATGCTATAAAGAACTGTCTGACACTGTGATTTATAAAGGAAAGGGGTTTAATTGACTCACAGTTCAGCATGGCTGAGGTGGCCTCAGGAATCTTACAATCCTGGCTGAAGATGAAGGCGAAACAGGGCACTTTCTCCACAAGGCAGTAGCAAGGAGAAGTGCCAAATGAAAAGAGAAGAGCTCCTTATAAAACCATCAGCTCTCATGAGAACTCAGCCACCGCCATGAGAACAATAAGGGGAAACTACCACCCCTGATTCAGTTACCTCTACCTGGTCTCTCCCTTGACACATAAGGGATTATAATTCAAGATGAGATTTGTGGGGGGACACAAAGCCTAACAACATCAGATGGTGTTCAGATGTTGGTTAGCTTAAAAGTGAATATTCCTAAGACTTCTTGGGAACTCAGCATGCATATGTGTCAGATCTGCCTAAAAATGTCATGTAATATTTCCCACTGCCTGTGTGATAAAACCCAAATTTAAATCAGAGAATGACAAAATATTTAATGTAATTATATGCTATTAATCTCATTTTGATTTTTGACTGGAAACTTAAAATGTCATGTTTGCACTATAGCTTACACACTAGCTCAAATCCAAAAAAAAAAACGCTTTTGACTATAAAACCAAAATGATCATGAATCCAGCATACTTTCATAATCTTACTATATATTAATTGGGATTTTTTATTTGAAATAATCACATCCAATAATGATAAAATCATGCATAAATGAATTTATTGGAAGGACTTTGTACAGAATAAAGATAAAGCCTATGAATAAGACTAAAAAAATAGGCAAGAATCAAATAAGGGGAAGCATCTGCAGTCAAACAGTTCTTGTGACAACTGAATGAAGGCTGTAAATCACTGTGCTTAATTATAAAGTGGAATGATGAGGCCTCAATGAATTTTCAATGTGAAAGTAATGATCTGGGGCCATTTAAAATTGTCAAATATAATAAATTATGTAAATGTGTTTAATCACATTTTGTAGGCCTAAATAAAATATACCATTGTGGCCAGGCAGCTGAAAACATGCATTAATTTGTCCAAAGTGGAATTTAATTTAAACCAAGAGCAAAAACACCTGCAGCAGTACTCAAAACCAGAGATCGCTATGTCTCACTGTGGAAAGCATCTACTATTTTAGAACTTCCTAAAACTGACTGTGCACCACGTTATATGACTGCTTGAGGTCCACATTTGTTTCTTTTTAAATGACTAGAAAATGAATTTACCCTTTTAAATGTGTCATTTTACAAAGGGAAATCTTATATCCCATACTAAAGAGAGCAATAGGAGTTAGAAGGTAGTGAATTCTTATAATTTTATGTTGCCTCTGCATCCATTTTGAATACAAGTTTAACTGTCTCATATCAGAACTAGGGGTCTGTTAACTTTGGCACAGTTTCCAGTTCCATACAACACCCAAATGGTTCAAGTCAATGGACAGAGATAATAACATATAGGCACCGTTTTGCTCAGCAGACAGGGCTCCCTTCTTTTCTGCTACTTCTTTTAAAGGGACCATGCATTGCCAACAAACTTAAAGTGACTCACATCTTATTCACTTATATTTACGTGAGTACCTGTTGCCACATGCTTGTATATACACTAGAGCCAGTTGCCACATGCTTGCTCCTTCTCTGTCTAACCTTTCATCCCTGTCTTGTGCAACCTAGAAACAGAAGATTGTTCCCAGACTCATTGCACATCCCTGTCAAGAGTATGTAAGTAGAAAATCTTTTGAATTGTTTATATTTTTGTGGTGTGTTATATTTGTGCCTTCCATCTCAAAAACAAAGCAAAACAAAACAAAAAAAACTAGGGGCTTCCCAGGCTGGGTTTTCCCTAGGACGCCAGGAAAATACAAGATCCATAGGGTTCCCAGCAGCAAAATGAAGGAAGTCAGGCAGGCATAAACCTATCAGACAAGAGCCAGGAGGGCACCTACCAGTAAAACTAGCTCGCATAGGAGGAAACCCCTGCTCACAGGTCAGGCAAATAGGCATTAGGCCATCCACCAGGTAAAAGAAGTTTTCTGTTAAAAAGACACTAAACATCCATGTTTGGCACCCCTCATTTTTCTTAAGTGACCTAATCACCTCCCAAATTTCCCTGCCTCCTAATACCATCACCCTGGTGCTTAGATTTCTACATGAAAATTTTAAGAGAACACAAACATTCGGATTATAGCATCCCTTATTGAGGAAATCTTAGGAAAATGGATGGCATTCTAGACTAGATCTAAACCATGTGAGTTTAATACAGCAATTCTTAGATGCATAACTTTTTTTACTCTTTAATGTTTCAGGAATCAGGATGTGGTCTCTAGCATTAAGTATATTTCTTTTAGTATTTACAGTTTCCTTCCCTTAAAAAATTTAATAAATCAGACTGATGCACTTTAAAATTGGTATCTCCTTACAATTTAAAGAATGTTCTTACACAATAAAAGGCAAAAACATGAAACATGGAAATAATTTTTTCTCCTAGCTAGAAAGGATTGGCAGTAAAGGAACTAGGTGAAAAATGAGAAACACATACATGGCATTTGTATATTTTCTTAGCTACATAAAAATAAAAAGTAGACTTCCAACATGGAAGGAGTTTATCTACAGAAATGTTACAAGTTAATAATAGAGAAAAAGACCAAACTGAATCAGCCACCAACAATACTTTCAGAGCTTCTGACAACTGTAATACCTTTGGTCAAAGACTAAAATATATTATCTTTAAAATTATAGAAAAATTCAATATGTAAGTCATGAAAAGGATAATTTTACTAAAAATTATTTTTCAAATCAATCCTTTGTTTAAATATATTGTTTTTAATATGCATACAGATTAATTTCTACTTTAATAGTCACATTTTTACAGAAAGATATAGAATTGAGCACACATGAGTTCTATATATAATTTAATTCTATAAATATTAACTAAAGCCACCATCAGACAGCCATACCATTATTCAACTGGTGGCAGATGTCCCAGTTGACTGTAGACCTTGCCAACTTAAAATTTTAAATTGGTTGCAGATGTAACAAAAGTTTTACAGCTGCTCAAATATTTGCTTGTTGAAGTTAGGGAATAGAATATGAACTTGATTCTCTCTTATAAGAAATTTTAAGCATGATTTATGAGGTTTCTATTTTTAGCTTAGAATCAAACCAGCTCTAATATCTAGTATTATTAGATCCTTATCTCCCGTAGACACTCAGCATACACATGTATGAAATAATGGAACATGTTTAGATAATCTCTCAGACTACTTGCAGCTTCATGATTATCAAAGTACCATTTAGGGGGCATGAGAAACATGTGATGATGACTTTTCCTGATGTCAGGTAAGATAAAATTGCAACATATTTCAATACACTGAGTACATTAATTAGATATTCTATATGTGTTAATTAGCCTTATCTCATATATGCAAAATCACTTCCCAAATAGTAGGCATATGATACAGCACGGTGGCTGGCTTCCTGGGTCAGGGCAACTAGACTTGGGTGTATAATTTCCTATCATCTCTATGACTCTTAACACATTTTATAGCATCTTGAGCCCCTGTATTCTCTTTCATAAAATGAGGAAACTATCATGATCAACTTGAAGTGGTGGTTATATTAAATAAGTAAAATATGTATATCAAAAGCTGGCACAATGTAAGCACTCATAAATTCTAGCTCTTATTATTACAATAAAATTCACTTCGTTTTGTAAAAATAAGGAAGAGTTACATTTTTTGATGAGTAGGACAACATTACAAGAAGAGTAAGGGCTTGGACATCACAATTTTTAAGGTATTATTTTAGTAGATTGCAGGAAAGTTTCTAGTTCATGAGTCCTCTAATTTCTCTTCTAGAGAAAGAAAAGATTATCATAAAAGTCATTTCACATGATGTTACTTCTCTCTGATTTGTCCTTCCTCTAAAACAGGCACTTTCTTCAAAACAGTACCTGTCTCTTCTTTTATTAATAATTCATTTCCCTTATCAGAGCTCTAATTCTGATAGGTTAAAAATGTGGCTAAAGATATGGAATAACAGTCACTCTGAAAACAATTTTGTGAGAAAAATATTCATATTTCTGTCAACATTTATAAAGGTCTTCTATGTTCTGACATTGGGGAAAAACAACCTGTTTCTTCCAGGAGTTCGCTATGAAGGAACTTGACAGTAACACTACAAGTCTCTGGAGAGACACCTATTCAGGAAGTGAAACTGAGCTGTTTTTAGATGTGTAAAGGAGTTGGGGAAATAATAGGAAAAGGAAAGAGAAGGAAAAGCTTATACTAGTTCTAGTAGTTCTAGTTCTTGTAGTTCTATAAGACGTTCGGTGAAATCATGCATAAGAGACTGGTGAACGATGAGAGATTAAACTGAAAAGGTGCATTGGGGCCATCCATATAGGGCCATAAGATGTGTTATGAAAGGCACATGAATTATGAAGAGTTGACTCCAATATAGGGTAAATGAGTTTAGTTTTAGGCAGTATTTCATAGAGAGGAAAAAGGACTAGGTGTTGAATGTATGTCTGTGTTTCAACTAGCATTTATGGAGTGTTTACTTTGTGCCAGATATTCTACAATATGCTTTGTGTAAATGATTCATTGAATCCTCAATGCAGCACTATAAGGCAAATTTCTTAATCAGCTCCATTTTAGAAATGACAAACTTGTAGCTTTCTTTATTTAATCTCATTATGGTCAAAATGTACATACACATAAAATTTGGCTTTGAGTTTCTAATCCCAAATACATGCAACTTTCCACAACAGTCCAATCCCACCAGGCAAGAAAATAATTTATGGTTTATAAAATAGCTTTTCCCTTAGAGCTGTAAATGCATAAAATAAATTTGCTATAAAATTATTAGAAAAGATCAGTTAATTCACCTGTAATTACTCCTAAAAATATTCTCACCCTGATCTACTGAGTTAAGGCTTGAACACCTGCCACCCTTTCTTTGAAATTCTACTGGGAATTCCCAGCATCAGTAAAGCCACTTCATTCTAGAAACACAGTTGAGGGACTACAGTAATTAACAGCAAATCTCAGACTTTTTTCCACTTCATGGCAGAACCGAATTCTACTTTTGGAGTTTCACAAAAATATGTGTTACCATTCTTCAGGCACAGATATAAGAGTTCTACATATTTCAAAATTCAAATATAAGTTCTACAGGTACATAAGATACAGAAGAACTGTCATTTAAGAAAAACACTATTAACTTTAAAAACTGTTTCATTCGGTGTTTGCTAGTTAGTAAACAAAATATACATGATTACTGAAGGGCATAAATGCTTGCTTATAAAAATAAATTTAGACCTAATTTATTGTTTATGAATTAATTAAAGCTTAACAAAAAATGGCTGTAGTGAGATATTTCTTCTTAAATTATTGCTAATGAAAATTTCATATTGCAGTTCAAGCCAAACAATAAAGTTTAACTGTTGTAAATTTCAACAAAAGATGATTTATTTCATACTTGGGGTTTATTTTTCCTTTCAGGATCATTAGAAAATTTCCATGGTGTGGCATAAAGAAGAATAGGCTCATCATTTGCTATTTTGTTCCAAGCTCAGGTACATTAGCCCTGCTGATATTAATTTTGAGTCAGTTGGGGGAATTGATAGAATAAACATTTTGTTTTACAATTATTATAAATCTGACTCCACTAATAATAGTCATTTTGAGTTGATTGGGTCATTGATAAAATAAATATTTTGTTTTACTATTATCATAAATCCGATCCCACTAATAAGGGGCATGTCATGTCAAAGTTAAAAAAGATACCAAATTTGCTTCATATGCTCTAAGCCTAAATTTAGTATGATATTCTACACATGTATGTATCTGTAAAAAAATACATGTACTTTAACAAAAGTGTGCTAACTTTGAGTAATGACATCATCATTATTGGGAAATCCTTGGTTCTTGCCTTTCTTGTCTTGTCATCAGCATTTGGCACAGTTGATCATCCTTGAGATATTTTCCCACTTATCTCAGAAAACATACTTTCCCTTTCTTTCTTTCTTTTCCCTCCCCTCCCCTCCCTTTCTGTCCCCTCCCCTCCCTTCATTTCCCTTCCCTTCCCTCCCTCTTTCTTTCTTTTTCTTCCTTCTCTTTTTTCTTTCTTTTTCTTTCTCTTTTCTTTCTTCCTTTCCTGTCTCTTTGTTTCTCTTTCTCTCTCCATTCTCATTCCCTTCCTTCATCTCCCTCAGTAGCTTTTTAACAACCTCCATTGCTTCTTAGATATCTCAACTCTGGAGTCGCCAATGCTGAGTATTTGAACATTTTCTCTATTTACTCTCACTACCTCAGTGGTGTTATTCATGCTCATGGCTTTAAATACAATCTCTAAAAGGTATTACCCATTAAACATCTCCTGGCTATACCACTTTACTGGACACCAACGGTTAACTCACCATTCATATGTAGTTACTTCAAATTTAAAGTATACAAAATTAAAGTGGCATCCTTTCCCCAATCCTCCACCACCAATAGGTTTCTTCCACTTAGTTAAAAAATAGGTTAAAAATAGAACAAAACTATTTTTCTAGTTGTTCATGCTGGAAACCTAGGAGCATTCTTTACTCTTGCTATTTTCTCACAATGCATGTAAATTACTCAACACATATCATTGGCTCCATGATCAAATATATTCAGAATTAAATATTACACAGGCATTATTTTTATTCTGTTTTCAAGAACTATTATATAAATATTACAAACTCTCAATTTTCCGTCCATGTTCCTTAACCACATACATGCATACATAACCTTTCTTTTCTATAGAACAAAGTTCTATATTAATTTCTTAAATTATGCTATGAGTTCCTGTTTCTTTTTTTCAAAATTAATAAGAATGTTCCCTCTAAAATAGCTTCATTTTTAACTATTCCAATGACTATAAACATAGACATTTTCTTTCCAAGCAGTTTTAAAAATTTTTATATCAATCTATTCTTGTTTCCTGTCATAAATGTTGTATAAAATTTTGATATTGCTCATATTCTTGTGTTTGTCTCTTAAAGTTACATGAAATAGTTATTTTTAAATTGTTATCAAGCTTTCCCATAATAATTAATATTATCTACACTGATTTTTTTTGTTAATTTCATTTACTGCATATCTTAGCTAGCACTAGATTGCTTATGGTTGATTGCTTCTATTTTATGCTCAGTTCCTCTAGTAATTATAATACTAAAAGAAAATATGCATGGAATTCATGAAACTTGTGGCTTAGACCAAATAAATACAGAAAGGATATTAACAGAGGGACAGGTCTCATACAAATTTTCATATATTTATAATTAGCAAAGCCATATGGTATTCACTGTGGTTAGGAGCATCAGCAATAGAAGTGATCTTGAACATACCTTCAATAATTTGCTAGCTACTTGACCTTTTCAGATGACAACGACTTTGACATAGGTTTCCAAATTTTTTTAAGTAGTAAGACACATGGTAGCTCTCATCTGTAATCCCAGAACTTTGGGAGGCCAAGGCAGGTGGATCACTTGAAGTCAGGAATTTGAGACCAGCCTAGCCAACATGGGGAAACTTCATCTCTACTAAAAATACAAAAAATTAGTTGTGTGTGGTGGTGGGCACCTGTCATCCCAGCTACTCAGGAAACTTAGGCAGGACAATCACTTGAACCCAGGAGGCAGAGGTTGCTGTGAGCCGAAATCACACCATTGAACTCCAGCCTGGGCAATAAGAGTGAAACTCCAACTCGAAAAAAAAAAAAAAAAAAAAAAAAAAAAAAAAAAAAAGTAGTAAGAAAACTAGTATCTACTAGATACATTTGTTGAAATCATTGAAATAATGCCAGCTAAGCACTTAACAAACTATTTGCATATAGTGAGTGACTAAGGCTTTCTTTTATAGTAATTACTAGCTGTAATTATTATTTTTTTTATGGCCAAGTTAGTCTGTCTTGTCCTCTGACACTAATTTGGATTTTATTTTATTAAATATAAGTTTACCTCAAATGTACAGGTATTTAATAACCACCTTATTTTTTCGAATTATTGTCATACCCTCACCTTTGTTTATAATTATGTATTGAAACTTACATCATTGAATATTTTAAAATTCTAAAGTTCTTAAAAATTTTACTCATCAAGGTGATTGTGATTTTTTAGTCAAAGGCTATGCTTATTTTTGAGTTTTTCTTCCTCAATATCAGGTACAAAGTTCTTTATAGATTATGACTATAATAAAATTTAGACTGAAAATCTAAACTTAAATTCTAAAGTACTGTCATAGTAAAATATATAAGAAAGAATTTCATTTATTTGAATTCTGATAGTTTCAAACTATATATTCATTATATAACCATAGCTATGCCATAATTTTCCTCATGCTGAATTCAATTTTGGAGCTGGTTTAAGATAAAATACAAATTTGTCATATTTCTTAAATGAGAATCTGCTTGGCTAAAAAGGTTTTTGTTGAAAGACTTTCCTCAGAAAATAATATCAAATTTTAGATATCCAATAATGTATAACAAATACAATGCTCCCATGAAGCTCAGCATTCTATGTGTTAAGAACTATATTATTTTCTTCCAAACAAATGTTTTCAAATTGCAGCTTCTAGAATGAAGAAGAAAAGTTTGTACACAGAGGAAACACAAAATCTTCATTATAAGTCTATAGGGAGAAAGGTCAGGGATGGAAAGTTTTTCTTTACTTCTGACCTAGGTTAGATATGTCTATTTCATAGGTATTTACAAGAGTCAAACAGAATTTCTACTCTGGGGATCTATAACTATAGCCAAACCTAATCTGCATGGATTGAAATACCAGTTTTTAGAAAACAATTCAGTATAATTAATATCATTCAGTTCACTAGGATGTTACGCTTCTTATTACAGATTAATCTGGATTCTACCTGACAATCATTCAGTTCACTAGGATGTTACGCTTCTTATTACAGATTAATCTGGATTCTACCTGACAATGAATAAAACACATTGAGCTGTGCTAAGTTCTTAGCACTGATTAGATGTTTTTTCTGGACCTCTGCTCAAACTGACCTTGAACCTATTTAAAACTGACACTTAAAAGAAGTTCAGATGTATTGACAGAAAGAAAGGTTTGAAAAAATTTGATAACAAAATCAAAATGTACTTTACTTAATGTCAAATTTATTTTCCACTACCATTTTAAGCTGTAATTTTCTCAGTACTATCTGCAAATCTTTGCTCATATACCCCAAGTAGCAAAGTATTATGTCAGTATCATTTGCTAGTAATTTAAAAGTTACTAATCCTGCCATAGCAATTGTACTCTAAATGATTTGGAATGCTATGAGAAAAGTCACTGATAGCTGTATACAGATTTTCTCCTTTGAAAGTGAGTTATATTCATATTTTGCATGTGAATGAGAGTTTTGTTCTTGGAGGAAACATCTGTGTTCAGACTGCATCCTGAATGCTTTGGAGGAGGCAGGTGCTCTTATGGTGAGATGAAGCATTCCATGGAGATGCTATCCCCTCTAGCTCAATCTTGGCCTCTACTAATGTAAGAAATTTTATTATTCAAGTCAGAACCCTAGTTTGGACTTTGTTCATTGTATCGTTTGTTCATTCTTTTATTCTTTAAAAAAAAGTGCTCATGTAATCCATTATCAAACTTCTCTTGCAAAGACATATGTTTTGCCTCTATTTTTTTTGGCAATTACTCAGTCTTTCCTTTTTATTAAAATATGTTTATCAAGCATGACTCTTATTTTCCTTCAACTAAACCAAAGGTCTCTCAGTTGAGTGAAAAATAATATAATTTCACTTTAAATGCACTGGCTCATTAAAACTTGAAATAACCTCATAAGTCATGATTACTTCAAATAATTAAACTCATATAACATCACTTAGAAAGATTAAGAGGATCCCTTAAGCTTACATGGCAAAAAAAAAAAAAAAAAAAAAAAAAGCAAAGCCAAATTTTAAACCCATTTTTTGACCTGCCTCAGATCTTCTGTCTCCAAGGCCCAAGTTAATACAAATTGAATTCTTGTCTTCTACCCCAAATTGCATCTGTACCTCAATTATTGTCATGCTATGAGTCTACAAAGTGCTTTCCACAGTACAGATACATTTGAAAGGACATACTATAGCCTTTAATAGTGCCAGAGTAAAGATGAAGAAAAGAAAATAAATAAATAAGTAAATTTGAAGCAGGTAATAGGCGTCTAGCATTGGGCAAAGCATCCGAGTTCCAAAACATACACACACACACACACACACACACACACACACACACGCACACACTTTGCTATCTAGGAATGTATAATCTAACCCATGTATAGAAAATAAGAGACACCCTAAAACCTCAAGAGATCTCAACCCTCAGCTAGTATCCTTGTCTAACAAACTCTACAGAGACTTCCTTCCTGTAAGCCAGCAGATCTCAAAATGTGTTCTCTGGACCAACAGCATGAGTATCACCTTGGTACTCAGAAATGCAAGTTCTAGAAATGGGACAGAGCAAGATAGCCAAACAGGATGCTCCACCAACCGCACCTCTAGCAAAGACACTAATTCAGCAACTCTCTACACAAAAATGCACTTTCTAACCAAACATCAGGTGAGTATTCACAGTACCTGGCTTTAACCGCATATCACCAGAAGAGGTAAGAAAAACAGTGCTGAATTACCAATGTCAACCTTCCCCTATGCCCTGGCAGCAGCCTCATGGCATGGAGAGAGTCTGTAATTTTGGAGAGGGAGAACACAGCAATTGTGAGACAATGCACTGAACTCAGTGCTGCCCTGTCACAGCAGAAAGCAACACTGGGCTGAACTCAGCAGATGTCCACCCATGGAGGAAATATTTAAACCTGTCCTAGCCAGAAGGGAATTGCCTATGCCAGCAGTCAAAACTTGAGTTCTGGCAGGCATCACCACCATGGGCGAAAGTGCTTTGGGGCTCTAAATAAATTGGAAAGGAAGTCTAGGGCACAAGGACTGCAACTCCTAGGTGAGCCCTATTGCTGAATTGGTCTCAGAGACAATGGACATGGGGACCAGATGACATACTGAGATACCAGCTGGGGTAGCTGAGAAAGTGCTGTGCCACTCCTCTCTCAACCACAAGTTGTGCAGTTCAGGAGTTGAAAAGAGACCCCTTCCTTCTGCATGAGAAGAGGGCAGATTAAAGAGAACTTTGTCTCCAGGCGCAGTAGCTCTTGCCTGGAATCCCAGCATTTTGGGAAGCTGAGGCAGGTGAATCACAAGATCAGGAGTTCAAGACCAGCCTGACCAACATGGTGAAACCTTGTCTCTATCAAAAACACAAAAAGTAGCTGGACATGGTGATATATGTCTGTAATCTCAGCTACTCAGGAGGCTGAGGCAGGAGAATCGCTTGGACCCAGGAGGCAGAGGTCACAGTGAGCAGAGATTACACCACTGTACTCCAGCCTGGGTGACAGAGCGAGACTGTCTCAAAACAAGACAAAAAACAAACAAACAAAAAAGAGGACTTCGTCTTGCAACTTGGATACAAATTCAGCCATAGAATAGGGCACCAGTAAAAATTGTGAGGCTCCCTTTCAGCCTAGCTCTTGAATGACATTTTTTGACACACCTAGTCCTGGAAGGACCCTTCACCTGCTTATCAAAAAGCTTTTAGACCCTGAATGACAATCAGTGATACCAACGTAGTACATATTTGCCATAGACCTTGGGTAAGACTCTGAGATGTGTTGGCTTTAGTTGTGATGAGTATGGGAAAAGACCCTGTCTGCTTGAAAAAAGTGGAAGGAAAAGTAAAGGAGATTTTGTCTTGCACCTTAAGTACTAGCTTGGCCATTTGGGCACAGAACACCATACGACTCTTGGGATTTTCAATTCCAGCCTTGGCTCTTACAAGGTATTTCTTGACTTCCTGAGGGACAGAGGGGAGCACACATCCTTCGAGAGTGAGTCTTAGGCCATGCACCATTCCCCACAAGCTGACTGCAGAGCCCTTTGGCCTTAAGGGAGCATTTTTGGTTGTCTGGCAGTACTCCCTGTGGGCCTGTGGTGGTGGTGACCATGAGGGGAGGGTCCTCTGCATTTGTAAAGGGGAGGGAAGAGCGAAAAGGACTGTCTTGAGGTTTGACTGCCAGCTCAGCCATCATACGTTAGAACACCAGGTAGACTTCTAAGGGGTTTCTGACTCTAGTCACTGGCTTCCAGATGGAAACTCTGGATTCAGCTGGGGCTTGGGGAACCTGCCACCCTGAGGGAAAGAACACAGTCCTGGCTGGTTTTGCCACTTGTTGATTGTAAAACACCAGGGCTTTGAGCAAGCATAGCCAGGGAGTAGTTACAGCAGGCCTTGGGAGAGTCCCCATGCTGTGATGGCATCAGATCGGAACCAGCACAAAGTGGTGGTGACCACAAGGGTCCTTGTGTCACTCTACTGCCAGCTCTAGTGGCTCATAATAGAAAGAGAGACTCTGTTTGTTTGGGAGAATGTAAGGCAAGAGAACAAAAGTCTCTGCCTGGCAATCCAGAGAAACCTTCTGGATTTTATCACAGATCATCAAGTCTGTACCTCTTTGTGTCTGCAAAAATCACAATGTTACTGGGCTTGGGGTGCACCCGAAAGCACATACAGCTTATATCACAATACTCAAGTCTTTTCAAGTATCTAGAAAGCCTTCCAAAGAAAGATGGGTACAAACAAGACCAGACTGCAAAGATTACAATAAATACCCCACTCTTCGACGACCAGACACTAATAAGCAACAACAGAAATCAAGACCAGGAAATCATGACCTTACTAAATGAATTAAATAAAGCGCTAGAGACCAATTCTGGAGAAACAGCAATATGTGAGCTTTTAGACACAGAATTCAAAATAGCTGTTTTGAGGAAACTCAGAGCAATTCAAAGTAACACAGAGAAAGAAATTCAGAATTCTATAAGATAAATTTAACAAAGAGACTGAAATAATTTAAAAGAATCAATCAGAATTGTGGAACTCAAAAATGCAACTGGCATATTGAAGAATTCATCAGAATCCTTTAATAGCAGAATCAATCAAGTAGCAGAAAAAATTAGTGAGCTTAAAAACAGGCTATTTGAAAATACAGTCAGAGGAGAGACAAAAGTACAAATAATAAAAAATTGTGAACCACAACTATAGGATCTAGAAAATAGCATTTAAAGGACAAATTTAAGTGGTATTGGCCTTAAAAAGGAGGCAGAGGAAGAGATAGGGATAGAAAGTTTATTTAGAAAGATAATAGGGTGTGGTGCCAAGATGGCAGACTAGAAACAGTGGCAATTGGAGGCTCCCAATGAAAAAATAACATAATAAGCATATGAATCCTTCACTGGCAAACAAGGTATCCAGGTTCTCTCATCGGAACTGACAAGAAGGCAGGCGTGATCCACGGGGAGGAAAGAAGAGGAGTGTGTGGTGGTGTGGTGGCCCACCTGAGAGCTGTATGGGGCAGGGGAGCCTCCACCCCCCAGACAAGGGAGGTGGTAAGTGAGTGTGCTACCCAGTAATGGAAATCATTTTTTTTTTCCCATAGAACTTGTGCAACCCATGGATCGGAAAATCACATGCCACTGGGGCCTAGTGTCCCAACCCCAGAGCAGTGCAGATTCTTAACAGCCTCTTACCTGGAATCTGCTTAAGCCTAAGGAGTTTCTTGGGGGAGGGGTGACCAGCACCACAACTGAAGCTGCCTGCTGTCTAAGCCATCTCAGCTCCTTGTGGGAGGAGCAGCAGCCAGCACTGGGACTCACAGTGCCTAACATGCTAAGTTCCCCAGGCAGCGGAAGGGCAGTATTCATCTCTATAGTTCCAAACTGCACCTTTCCTCTGCTGGAGCCTGGGAGTCTGGACGGCTTGGTCCCAAGACATGTCCCCCAAAACCCAACATACCGGCTAAATGGGGAATTGGGAACTGCGGCCTCTTCAGGCCTGACCCTGACTCATTCTTCTTCACTGGATGGGGCTTCCCTGCAGGAACTCAAATAACTCCAGCTAAAGGCTCAGAGACAGAATCCAGATCTCTCTGGGCCTGAGTCCCTAGTGGAAGAGGTGATCACAGTCTCTGTGGGCCAGCAGACTTAGCCTCTCCCCTTGGCAGTTCTGAGGAATCCAAACAGCCCAGATAAGTGGGTTTCCTCCTCAGCGAAGCATACCCCCTCCACCAAGGGACAGTCAAAGTGCTTCATTAAACAGGTTTTGTTCCTGTGCCACCCAACCGGGTGAGACCCTCCAACAGGGGCTGTCAGATGCCCTATACAGGAGCAGTTCTACTGGCATCAGGTTGGTGCCCCTTGAGGTCAGAGAATCCAGAGGAAGGAGCAGGCACGCATCTTTGCTGTACTCTAGCTTCCCTCAATAACATGTCCAGGCACAGGTCTGAACCAAATGAATGCAACCTGAAGTGAACTCCCAGCAAACTGCAGCAGCCCTATAGAAGAGGCACCTGACAATTGAAACTAAAGCAAACAGAAAGTAACAACTACAGCATCAACAAAAACAAAAAAGCCCCTAAAATAAAACCCTCTAAGGGTCAGCAGCCTCAAAGATCAAAACAAGACAAACTCATGAAGATGAGAAAAAAAAAAAATCAATGAAAAAGCACTGAAAACCTAAAAGGCCAGAGTGTCCCTTCTCCTCCAAATGATTGCAACTTCTCTCCAGCAAGGACACAGAACTGGGTGGAGGACGAGATGGATGAAATGACAGAAGTAGGGTTCAGAAGATGGGTAATAAAAAACTATGCTGAGCTAAAGGAGCATGTTATAATCAAATGCAAAGAGCCAAGAACCTTGATAAAAGGTTAGAGGAGTTGCTAACTAGAATAATCAGTTTAGAAAGGAACATAAATGACCTGATGGAACTGAAAAACACCAAGAGAACTTTGTGAAGCATATATAAGCATCAATAGCCAAACTGATCAATTGAAAAAAAGGATATAAGAATTTGAAGTCCACCTTGCTGAAATAAGACATGCAGACAAGACTAGAGAAAAAAAGATGGACAGGAATGAACAAAATCTCCAAGAAATATGGGACATCGTAAAAAAACTGAATCTACAATTTACTGGAATACCTAAAGGAGACGAGGAGAATTGAAACAAGCTGCAAAACACACTTTCAAATATTGTAGAAAAGAACTTCTCCAACATAGCATGACAGGCCAATATGCAAATTTAGTAAATATAAAGAACATCACTAAGATACACCACGAGATGATTAACTCCAAGACACATAATCATCAGAATTTTCCATGGTCAAAATGAAGGAACAACTGTTAAGGGCAGCCAGAGAGAAAGGACACAGCACTTACAAAGGGAAGCTCATCAGATTACAGTGGACCTCTCAGCAGAAACCCTACAAGCCAGAAGAGATTGGGAGCCAATATTCAACATTCTTAAAGAATGGTTCTGGTTGAAAAAAATTTTCAACCCAGAATTTCATATCTAGTCAAACTAAGCTTCATAAGTGAATGAGAAATAATATCTTTTATAGACAAACAAATGCTGAGGGATGTTGTTACCACCAAGTCTGCCTTGAAAGAGCGCCTGAAAGAAGCACTAAATGTGGAAAGGAAAAACTGATACCAGCAACTGCAAAAATACACCAAAATAAAAAGACCAATGAAGAAACAGAAAATGCATCAACCAGTGTGCAAAATAACCAGATAACATCATAATGACAGGATCAAATTCACACATAACAATACTAATCTTAAATATAAGTCAGTTAACTGCCCAAGTAAAAGACACAGACTGGAAAACTGGATAAAAAGTCAAGATTATTGGTGTGCTGTATTCACAAAACCCATATCAAATCCAAAGACACACGGGCTCAAAATAAAGGGACGGAAAAAATGTACCAAGCGAATAGAAAGCAAAATTGGCAGGAATTGCAATCCTAGTTTCTGACAAAACAGACTTTAAACCAACAAGGATCCAAAAAGACAAAGAAGGGCATTACATAATAATAAAGGGACCAACTCAACAAGAAGAGCTAATTATTCTAAATATATATGCACCCAATACAGGAGCACCCAGATTCATAACACAAGTCTTGGAGACCTACAAGGAGACTTGGACTTCCACACAGTAATAGTGGAAGACTGTAACACCCCATTGTCAATATTAGACAGATCAATGAGAAAGAAAATTAACAAGGATACTCAGGACTTGAATTCAGTTCTGGATCAGGTGGACCTATTAGATGTCTACAGAACTGTCTATCCCAACAGAATATACATTCTTTACAGTGCCACAAGACGCTTATTCTAAAATCAACCACATCATTTGAAGTAAAACACTTCTCAGCAAATGTAAAAGAAATGAAATCATAACAGTCTCTCAGACTATAGTGCAATCAAATTAGAACCCAGGATTCAGAAATTCAATCAAAATCACACAAGTACATGGAAATTGAACAACCTGCTCTTGAGAAATTGAACAATCTGCTCCCAGGTAAATAATGAAATTAAGGTAACAATCAAGAGGTTCCTTGAAACCAATGATAACAAAGAGACAATGTAGCAGAATAACTAGGACATAGCCAAAGCAGAGGTAACAGGGACATTTATAGCATTAAATGCCCATATCAGAAAGCTAGAAAGATCTCAAATACAAACCCTAACATCACAAATAAAAGAGCTAGAGAATCAAGAGCAAAGTAATCCAAAAGCTAGCAGAAGACAAGAAATAACTAAGGTCAAAGCAGAATTGAAGGAGATAGAGACAAGAAAAACCCTCCAAAAACTCAATGAATCCAGGAGCTGGTTTTCTGCATAAACTAACAAAATGGATAGACTGCTGGCTAGGTTAATAAAGAGGAAAAGAGAGATGAATCAAATAGAAATAAAAAATAAATAAAGGGAATATCACCACTGACCCCACAGAAATACAAACTACCATCAGAGAATACTATAAAAACCTCTACACAAGTAAACTAGAAAATCTAGATGAAATGGATGAATACCAGGACATATACATCCACCTAAAACTAAATCAGGAAGAAGTTGAATCCCTAAATAACCAATAATAAGTTCTTATTGAGGCAGTAATTAATAGCCTACCAACCAAAAAAAAGCCCAGGACCAGAAAAACTCTCAGCCAAATTCTACCAGAAGTATAAAGAGGAAATTGTACCACTCCTTCAGAAACCATTCAAACAATTAATAAGGAGAGACTCCTCCCTAAATTATTTCAAGAAGCCAATATCATCCTGATACCAAAACCGGGAAGAGACACAACAAAAAAAGGAAATTTCAGACCAATATCCCTGGTGAACATCGATGCAAAAATCCTCAATTAAATACTGGCAAACCGAATCAAGGAGCAAATCAAAAAACGTGTCCACCACAATCAAGTAGGCTTCATCCCTGGGATGCAAGGCTGATTCAACATACACAAATCAATAAATGTAATCATCATATAAACAGAACCAATGACAAAAACCACATGATTGTCTAAATAAATGCAGAAAAGACCTTTGATAAAATTCAACATCCCTTCATGTTAAAAACTCTCAGTTAACTAGGTATTGATGGAATATATCTAAAAATAATAAGAGCTATTAATGGCAAACCTACAGCTAAAATCATATTGAATGATAACATACTGGGGGTATTCCCTCTGAAAACCAATACAAGACAAGAATGCCCTCTCTCACCACTCCTATTCAACATAGTATTGGAAGTTCTGGCCTGGGAAATCAGGCAAGAGAAAGAAATAAAGCGTATTCAAACAGAAAGAGAGAAAGTCAAATTGTCTCTGTTTGCAGATGACATGATTTTATATTTAGAAAACCCCATCATATCAGCCCAAAAACTTCTTAAACTGATAAGCATCTTCAGCAAAGTCTCAGAATACAAACTCAATATGCAAAAATCACAAGCATTCCTTTACACCAATAGACAAGCAGAGAGTCAAATCATAAATAAACTCCCATTCACACTTGCTACAAAGAGAACACCTATAAATACAGCTTACAAGGAATGTGAAAGACCTCTTTAAGAAGAACTTTAAGGAGACATCAAACAAACAAATGGAAAAACATTCCATCCTCATAGATAGGAAGAATCTACATAATGAAAATGGCCATATGACCCAAAGTAATTTACAGATTCAATGCTATTCCCATCAATCTGTCACTGACATTCTTCACAAAATTAGAAAAAAACTACTTTAAATGTTATATGGAATCAAAGAAGACCTCATATAACCAAGAAAATCCTAACCAAAAATAACAAAGCTGGAGGCATAACACTACCTGATTTCAAATTATACTACAAGGCTACAGTAGCCAAAACAGCATGGTACTAATACCAACACAGACATATAGACCAATGGAGCAGAACAGAGACTGCAGAAATAACAACACACATCTACAAACATCCTAGCTTCAACGAATCTGACAAAAACAAGCAATGGGGAAAGGATCTCCTATTCAATAATAGTGGTGGGAAAACTGCCTCACCATATGCAGAAAACTGAAACTGGACCCCTTATTCACACCACAAAAAATAATTCAAGATGGATTATAGACTTAAAATGTAACTGTCATGTGTAAATTACTCTTATCAAGTAGAAAGACTAAACCATAAAAAAACCCTAGAAGAAAACCTAGGCAATACCATTCAGGACTTAGGCATGGGCAAAAACTTCATGACAAAAGTGCCTAAAGCAATTACAAGAAAAATAAAAAATGAGAAATGGAATGTAATTAAACTAAAGAGCTTCTGCAAAGCCAAAGAAACTATCATCAGAGTGAACAGGCGACCTACAGAATGGGAGGGAGTTTTTTCAATCTACCCATCTGACAAAGGGCTAATATCCAGAATTTACAAGGAACTTAAACAAATTTACAAGAAAAAAATAATCCCATCAAGAAGTGGGCAAAAGATATGAACAGACACTTCTCAAAAGAAGACATCTACATGCCCAACAAACATATGAGAAAAAGCTCATCATCACCGATCATTAGAGAAATGCAAATCAAATCCATAATGAGATGCCATCTCATGCCAGTCAGAATGGCAATTATTAAAAAGTCAGGAAATAATTGATACTGGTGAGGCTGTGGAGAAGCAGAAATGCTTTTACATGGTTGGTGCGAATGTAAATTAGTTCAACTATTGTGGAAGACAGTGTGGTGACTCCTCAAGGATCTAGAACCAGAAATACCATTTTACCCAGCAATCCCATTACTGAGTATATACCCAAATGAATATAAATCATTCTACTATTAAAGACATATGCACATGTACATTTACTGCAGCACTATTTACAATAGCAAAGACATGGAACCAACTAAAATGCCCATCAACGATAGACTGAATAAAGAAAATGTGGTACATATATACCACAGAATACTATGCAGGCATAAAAAGCAATTAGATCATGTCTTTTGCAGGGACATGGATGAAGCTGGAAGCCATCATCCTCAGCAAACTAATACAGGAACGGAAAAACCAAAGACAACATGCTCTCACTCATAATTTGGAGTTGAACAATGAGAACACATGGACAGAGGGAGGGGAACAACACACAGCAGGGCCTGTTAGGGGATGGGGGAAAAGGAGGGAACTTAAAGGATGGGTCCATAGGTGCCACAAAGTACCATGGCACAGGTATACTTATATAACAAATCTGCACGTTCTGCATGTGTATCCAGGAACTTAAACTAAAATAAATAACAGAGAACTTCTCAAACTTAGGGAAAGATATCAATAGCCAAGTAAAAGAAGGTAATAGAATGCCAAGCAAAGTTAACCTGAAGAAGACTATCACAACGTATTTAATAATCAAACTCCAAAGGTCAAAGAAAACAAAAGGATCCTAAAAGCAGCAAGAGAAAAGAAGTAAATAACATGCAAAGAAGCTCCAATACATCTGGTGGCAGATCCTTCAGTAGAAACATTACAGGACAGACAGGGTGGTATGACATACTTAAAGTGCTGACAGAAACAACTTTTTACCCTAGAAAACATAGCCAGTGAAAAATATCTTTCAAATATGAAGGGAAAAGAAAGACTTTCCCAGACAAATAAAAGCTGAAGGATTTTATGAACACCACACCTGTCCTATAAGAAATGTTAAAGAGAGTTCTTCAAACTAAAAGAAAAGAAGAAAAGGGCATTAATGTATAATAGTCACCTGAAGGCACAAAACTTACTGGTAATTCTAAGTACACCAAAAAAAAAAAAAAAATCAACCAACGAACTAAACAAAAAAAACCACACACACAGAATATTATAACACTGTAATTGTCATGTGTAAATTACTCTTATCAAGTAGAAAGACTAAAAAACTACAATGTAAGTGTCCATCCATAGATGAGCAGATAAAGAAAACATGGTATATATACACAATGGAGTACCATTTAGCCATAAAAAATATGAGATCCTGTTATTTGCAGCAACATGGATAGAACTGGAAGTCACTGAATTAAGTAAAATAAGCCAGGCACTGAAAGACAGACATCACATGTTCTCATTTATTTGTGAGAACTAAAAATCAAAACAATTGAACTCATGGAGATTGACAGTAGAAGGATGCTTAGCAGAGTCTGAGAAGAGTATTTGGTGGGTGGTGGGGGGATGTGAGAGGGAGGTGGGGATGGTTAATGAGTACAAAAATATAGTTAGAAAAATTGAATAATACTTAGTATTTGATAGTACAACAGGGTGACCATGATCAATAATAATTTAATTGTATATTTTTAAATAACTATAATTGGTTTGTTTGTAACACAAAGGATAAATGCTTGAGGAGCTGCATATCTCATTTTCTATGATGTGATTACTTTACATTGCATGCCTGTATTAAAATACCTCAAGTACCCCATAAATATATATACTTACTATGTACCCATAAAAATTAAAAACATAAAATTAAAAAACATATTTTTGAAAGAGTCTCACTTAAAGCTTAGAGTTGGAAGTTGATTTTTTTTCTTATTCAACTTCCTCTACTTACCTTAGGATATATTGAGATCTTTATCAGAGAGTTAATGACTATCATAAACAATGATTTAAATACCCACTAGTAATATAATTAAAAACAAGACTGTTTACTTGAAAAGTCACAGGAATTTTTTTCAGGCAATTTTCATGAATATTTATCTCTTGTACTTCTCCTAACAACCTTATGAAAGAGATAATACAATGCTGATTTTACAAGTATGATAGTATGCCTCTGCACTTCACATTATATATAGTATTGCATATTTCTAATCTGGATGCTTATTTGATCCTTCTGTTAGTTAGAATGAATTGAATTTAGCTATGTGTGATAGAAACCCCAAATAGCAGAGTGTTACACTAGATGGAATTTTTTTTTATTTACTGAATTTCTGACAAAAAACAGAGCTGTGACTCTAATACTTGAAGGTGTTAAGAACCAGACCCTTTCTTATTTGATGTGGTGCTCTATGTCCATACTCTACTATCAGGGAAGAAAAGAAAAAGAGGAGTGTAAATACTTTTCCATGATGGATACAAACTGAAAGGGGCTAGTAACTCCTCTGTTTATGTACCAGTAGCCAGAACTTAGGAACATGGCCCCAGCAAGTTTCAAAGGAGGCTGGGTAATATTTATCATGGATCACAATTTGCTCAGACAAAAGTAAAATATCTTTTTAGAATAGAGACAGAACTATTTTGGGAAAAACTATCAATATCTGCCACAGTTCATTAGTCTTTCCTCATTCCAATTTAGAACCTGGATCTTAACTCTTAAAATAGAAAATGAAAAGTGGTAAATAACAAATTTTCAGTAGTAAAGTTAATTAGCAGAATGCATGAGAAGCATCTTTTTCAGCAGCTAACATTAGTTCAACAAGTGCCCCACACTCTACGAATCTGCTAGGAATCAGTTAAGAACTCTCATGTTGTTTGCAAGGCACTTATCCATGTGATGAGAAAGTATTTGTATCACAGATGAAGGACACAGTCAATATTTCTTACACTGAGGCTGTAAGGGAAACGGCTACCCTGCAGTCAGTCAAGAATAGGCCGAGGTAAATATCTAGTGCAGCATGGTGCAGCAGGGTTGGAGCACAGGCACACAGTCCCATGCATCATATAATCAGTTACATAACCGTGTAATGAGTGGGATCCTCACCTGGCTCTGAGCCACTATTGTCTGTGAGGTGTAAAAATATATCACTGACACTGGGAGAGGTGGCATATAATAAACCCATGTCTCACCTTCCTATGCCCCTTCCGAGTGTTCTTTCAGCTACCTGCTACCCATTTACTGACTCCCTCGGACCCCAGCTCAGGTTGGACCCTGACAGGGGCCATCAAATCACCTTCCCAGGAAGCACCTGGGTATCTCTAGGTGCTATTAACAGGATTCTGTTAATAAATCAGAATCCTGGTCCCAGGCCAGATTGGGCAAATGAGAATCTCTAGCCATGTGACCCAGAAACCTGCATTTTAGCATTGCTCCCAGGAGAATCTCATGCACACACAAGCTTTAAAACCACTGTAAAGCTGGAAGGATAAATGGAAAGAAATTAATTCTTTCAGACTCTATCCTACCTTGTCTCTTCCAGTTAATAGATATTCTATAGTATCTGCAGGTTGGTTGATCTTTTCTTCCATGGTTGCTAATCGCTCTCAGGTGTTAGAGCTCAACAGGTATATAGAATCACTAAAACCAGTTAAGCTTTCACGGTTACTCTCTTATACAGTCTTCTTAACAGCCCTGTGAGAAAGCTAGCAAAGTGTAGTTTTTCTATTTAACAAACAAGTTAACTGACACTCAGAGAAGTCAAGGGACTTGTTCAATATCACACAGCTTTTCAATGGCAGAGATGAAAAGCAGATAATTAGCTAAACCCAGGCCCTGGGCTCTTTATCATCTTTTTGCAATTGTCTCCCAAACAATAAGGAGGGTGAGAGCATGGCCCCCAACATTCAGTTTCAGCTTGCCACGTTTGACCCATGAGGAAGTTTATTTAGACAGGTTTCTTCTCAGTGCCTGCAATTTATCTGAGAAGGTTCACTGAGCTATTTTTAATGACTCAAATAATATCTGAAGTCAAAGTGTTATCCAAAAGAAAAATGGAGGACAGTCATGCTTAGCGAATGGTGCTCCAAACACTGAGCTGGACTTTTATATAATGCCAATGCAACAATTCGCACACACTCCAAAGACCAACATTTTTGTCACCCTACCATTCTGGCTTATGCTGGGCTTATTATGTATAAAAGATCTGTGATCCTGAATGTTTTTTCTTCTAATTGTTTTAAAAATTGGAAAAATATTTCCTACATAAGGAATTCATAATAGATGTAGGATTCTGAAATTACTAAATACCATTTCACTTTCAAAATTCTGCAAGACTTATATTACAACTTGCTCAATTCTTGTGACCACATTTGATTCTTCTTGTGTACAGCTGCTGTGATCTGTGCTTTTAAACTAGCACTGGGGTTTGAAAGCATTAGAGTCTGTGAATGAATTGTCATCACATTTGTCTTAATTGCATTTCCATCTGTTCCTGTGGTGTGCACCTGTACATTGCTGATTAGACAAAAACAAGAGAAAGTTTTTTTCTAATATTGTTTCTCCTTACAGTCAAAATCAAGGCATTTCTAATTTTTAATTGATAGAGTGTTATAGAGGCAAAAATGTGAAACAGAATTCAAAAGATGCATGTTCTAGTCTAAAGTCTCCCATTTACAAGCTGTCATCATGGGCATATCTATACTGTGACATTTCTAAGCCTTGGTTTCTCCATCTGCAATGTATGCTTCTTCACTATGTTGGTGTGGGAATAAGAGGAAATAAAGAATGTGCAAATGCTTTATAAATAAAAAAAGCAAAATTTTGCATATGCCATATAGTCATATGTCACAGATACTGGAGTTTAAACTAAAACCCACAGGGTATAAGTTTTTCCTAAAATATTAGGTTTGCTGCTTGATTTAAAAAAAAAATCCATATATGCTTCTACTGCTTCCATATGCCTAAATTGCTCTCCGTTTTGGTGAGTTTAAAATGGTGGATGAAAACACGCAGGAAGAGAGTACTATTGAAGAATTGATAGGTAATTAACATTTTAAATATGCTCTTTAATCCTCCAAAACATTTTAATACCCTTGAATGGTTTAATAGTTGCACTACTGAGCTGTTACAACCAGGGCAGGGAACAAAGCTTTTAGATTACGGAGTACAGCTGAGACTGCAGCAAATAGAGCAAGCAAATACAGCGTGAAATTGTTCCAGATGGATATAAGTACCCATAATTAGTAGCAAACATTGTGCAAAGCATATTAGAGGAACAAACCTCCTTCAGCACACCACTGAATTAGACTAGCACTGGTATATAAGGTGAATTTGTAGTAATTTTAAGTAAAAAATGAGAAAAGTTCACAGATAAGAATAACTACTTTAATATAAGAAATTTGATAGCCCAATGTAGAGAGATGTGGAGAAGGACAGTGTCTGACACATGCAAGGAAATCAGAGCAACCTGGACAATATACATAACATGTAGGGATAAGTCGGAGGATGGGGATAACAGGTGGGTTGAGGATGAAATTAGAGGGGAATAAGAGACAAGTAAAGGAAGATAACCATATAAGACCAGAATCAAATGGAACTAATAGTTTACATTACTTCCTTAGCAATTACAATTGGAAAGACAATCTTCTGTGGACATCACTGTGTACTATTATAGTTTGGGGAAATCATTTCCAAAGATAACTCCATAGCATGCTGTACATATAGCTCACTCTAAATATGGGTCAGTCATTCTTAGAGAAATATTTTTACATTGACTTTATAGAATTTTGCATTAAAGATTTTCTCCAGATCCTAGCAAAATTTTTTTTCCTGTAGGTTATAGGGAATACTGGCTCTATGAAAAATTCATAGAAATAACATCATAAACAATTCTGTGATTAAATACATTTGGGAAACCTTGGTCTTTGCTGAAGGATATCTCAGAACCTGACTTAAAGACAGCCTGATGAGTCTTCAGAGGCAGACCAGAAGTTGCATAACTTATAATAGAACTCAGGCTACCTGGAAAAGCCTTTTTCACAATTAAGTCAAGACTGAAGTGACCAGTGGGGATACATTTAGGTTTACAGCAAAATGTACAGAAGAGTGATTTCTGGAATTAGGAAAACGTGATAACTGGTTGATGGTAGCAAGTTGGTAGGAGAGATTACAGAATTGTAAGAACTAGGATTGGAAAACCAGATGAAGGAGGACTGTTAGTGGTTGAAGGTCATTAACCATTTCCATAGAGACAGACTCCTGCAACAAAAGACAAATTAACAAGAGAAAAGCAAGCAAGTTTATTAACACAATGCAATGCACATCACACAGGAGAAAACTTAATGAAGTTTTCTTAATGAGAAAACTTTTCTCTTGTTAATTTCTCATTAAGTTTTCTTTACGTTTGAAAAGTAGTGACTTAGAACTCTGGCTTATATAGCATCTTTAACAAAAAACAATATATTTTGGAGAAGTGACAAGAATAAGGAATGCAGTTTTATGCTTCCAGAGTCAGAAAATTGATACACAGGAATGAACTAATGAGGCAAGTTTTGTTTGTAGATTCCTTTTGTGCTATATCACAGTTAAGAGTTGTCTCCATGAAGGGTGAATTTATATCTCTGTCTTTACACAGGAAAAGAAGGAGAAATATAAACAGCTCTTCCTCTTCTGCTTCTTAATTGTCTTTACCTTAGCAATATTTACATCAACAAACCATATTTTGGGGTGAAAAATGCTGGTTTTCTTCAATGGTGTCAGAGGTATAGGAGGGGTGGAATAAAAAATGCTTTGTTCAAGAGATGGCTGAACAAGGTCTAATGAGAACTGTGAAGATGCTGGCCATGGATCAGAACAAGAAAATTTAAATTCTATATAGGTATTTCTCAAAACATCGCCTTTAATAGAATCATCCAAGGTTTTTGTTCACACAGATATTCAACTAAATTTTTACATCACTACCAACAAGTTGCAATATAAGGAAATATTGGACAAAATTTACAATTTAAAAATAACTCTTAAGTTGATTCATTTGCACCATAGTTTGTCAACTACTGACATAGGTAAGTGGAGGAACAAATGATGCCTTTCCTCCCTCTGTGTGTGAAAAGAACTTCTGAGTACAAAAACATCAAATTTCCTGGAACTTTCTACTGAGAACTTGTTCCAAGCTCCTTGACAAGCAAACACCAGGAGAATTAGAAGCAGTGAGACCCTGTTTCATAGGACATCTGGTAATAACAAAAGCATTTGTAAGTCTCCATGAGAGTTAAACAGTCCAACCAAAGGAACTCCAAGGAGCTTGCAGTCTGCGGCCACACATAAAATGAACTTAAACATCAACGGCAAGGGTAGGTCAACTGCAGCAGTTTATGAACAAGATAACCAGAGGCAGAGTGAGATCAATAAAAAAAATGACTGGGAGAAAGAGAAGGGAGAGAACAACAGCCAGAGATGCAACTTCAGAGGCAAGATATACACTAAATCTAATGCCTTTTTGAAATGTTGCCAAAAGGAACAGCATGGTAAATTTTAAGAGTAACTATTAACCCAGACTATCATGCAGGTAAAAATTATGTCTTGTATATCCCAGGAGTGAGTGCTCCAAACCTAAACTTCTATTCTGGAGTCTTGTCTTACCATTAGATGAGAATGCAAGGAGTTACTCTGGGCTCGTAAAGGAATCCTTTCTCCTTCCTTTGGTGGAAGTGCACCCTTTTATTAATTTATCTCTTGAAGAAAAAGAAGAAAGACTCTGGTCCATAATTTATACTCTTTCACTTAATTGGGTTGCCTGCTAATGCTTCAAAAGGCTTTTTGAAGTCAAGTTGAATTACTCAGCTTTTATCATTGGCCTGCTTTACTGGAAAAGAGCTTTTAAGACTGGAATGGATGCCATTAGCAGTCCCTGCTTATCTACACATGGCCTCAGTGAATCTCTAGACTCACTTTCCACCAAACCAGCCCATCAGGGAGGAAATGGTGGTTATCTCATTTGCTGATTAATCTGAATATTTCTCAAGCCTGGTGATTACATTTTTGCCATTTCCCCACATTCTATACTTCTGCACTAATTAAAATCCTACCAAGTCTGCAAAGTCTAGCACAAATCTCACCATTTCTATAAAGTCTTTCTGAATTTTGAAAATCCCAAACAACTTTGTTAAGTTTATCATGTTACCTACTATGTTGGCAGACAAATCTGCTATATATCTTAAAGAGCAATAGTAGTTTTTTTGCTGTTGTTGTTCTGTTCCTCTCTGCTTGTAGCACAGTGCTTTGCACCCTGTAATATTTGATCAACATTTTCTACCACATTTCCTTTTTCAAATAGGATTTTACAAAAAAAAAGTTGTTTTATGTATGTCACTCAATGTGCTGGTAAATTTGCAGATGTCATCTTGTATTCTGAAAGAAACTTGAGTGGTTTCCCTTTAAAAAAATCTTATTTTATTCCAGGCTGGTTGTCATGGCCAACAGAATATTGAGATAGTCACTGTGGGTTTCAACAAGAACTATGTCCAGTTTTCCTCCCTGATGGAGTAGTTGTACAGAAAATTATGCCCATGGGATTATTCAGTTTGTTTCTGTGAGCCATACTCATAGATACTATGTTGAGCTCTTTAGTTATAGTTTTATAAAGATATCAGAGGAGATAAGTAGACTAAGGAATGTTCATGACAATTTGTAAAGAAGAATATTAGGGACAATTAAAAAGAAATGAAATACATCTATATGTATACATACATATAAGAAATGCAGGCCAGGCAAGGTGGCTCACGCCTGTAATCCCAGCACTTTAGAAGGCCAAGGTGGGCAGATCACTTGAGGTCAGGAGTTGGAGACCAGTCTGGCCAACGTGGTGAAACCTCATCTCTAATAAAAATACAAAAATAAGCTGGGTGTGGTGGTGTACACCTGTAGTCCCAGCTATTTGGGAGGCTGAGGCAGGAGAATTGCTTGAATCCAGGAGGCAGAGTTTGCAGTGTGATGAGATCGTGCTACTGCACTCCAGCCTGGGTGACAGAGACTCTGTCTCAAAAAAGAAAAAAAAAATGCAATACACACACACACACACACACACACACACACACACACACACACACATACAGACATACAACATACACACACAACACACATGTATTTGGTGAAGACATTTAACGTGAATAAGGGGAAAGCTGTCAAATAACTATCTGAGGGAAAAACGAGAGAGAGAGTGAGACAGACATTAACAGTAGGAGATGACTTTGGTAATCCCATAATGTTAATCCATGCCGCTCTTGCTATGCACACATAGCCTGTGCTAGACAGGCAAGCCAGGGAGATTTAAAAGGACTGAAAAGAAGCAGCAAAAAACTTGGCCTCTTTAAATTTCAATCTTAAGAAATCATTATTTACTAAATATTTTCCATAGCCAAATTAACCATGACAAGGGTTTATCTGTACAAGACTACTTGAATTTCTCAACAAACATTTAGGGAGATTAAATTATCCTACTCGTACATAAGAAAACTGAGGCAATAGTATGAACAAAAACAAAAATAGAGGTTAACATTTACTAAGCACTTTCCAAATTCTACGAATTATGCTGAGCATGAAACATGAGTTTTCAGCTGACATTACCTGAGAGGGGCTAAGCCACACTTTGAAGCCACAGAAGTAGTTCATGGCACAGCTGTTATTCAAACTCAACTTGTTCTACTCAAAATTTACTGTTTACTCTCATGCTATAAACCAACCTTCATGTGACATTTGCCTCAGCACTAATCATGACCATAGCTACCAGCATCTATACTTCACAGTAATAAATGTGGAATAAGAGGAAGTAGACAAGACATGGGCTGTACTCAAGTCCTCGTTCAACCAAAATGCAATTGTGGGGTGCTGAATAAACCTACAATTCCGAGGACATCAAGTTTTTAATTGAAGGGTAGTAAACCATCTGTTGCTTATTGATCCCCTATTCAACTCCCTTTCTTGTGGAAGCAGCTTCAATTTTAGACTGCGGCATCACAGCTTCGTGACTCTTAGTTCTCCCTACCTCAAGGAGTGAGACTTATGAAGTGGCATAAACCAATTCACATACCACATTGCCACAGATGGAATGATAGATTTATGAGCAAACTCACCATTAGTGTGAATCTCCAGACTTTATTCAGAATGGTCTTTGTTCTTTTTCATTGACATGGAATGTAAAAGAATCACCTAATGTAACTGACCAACAACTTGCAACCATGCAGACACTGACTGAAAATGGAGTCACCACACAGAAAGCCAAGCCCAGCAATGGAAAGAGAAACCAGTTCAAATGAGATCATTGAGCTATATGCCTAAATTAACTTAAAAAACAAATCTACTGCCTGAAGTCATTAGCACAGCCTTTATTTATTTATTTCTGAGTCTGTCTGAGTGTTCTGCCACAATTATAAACACTGTAAATATTATAATTAAATAGGCACAAAAAAACCCTGATTTTTCTGCTCAAAATTCAATAATTTCTTTGTCATCAATTATTAAAGTAATTTGGATTTTCACTAAATATTGTTCCATGTCAATAATCCTCCTTCTTGATAAAGACATTACAGAGTCTATTTCATAGGTACTTCAAACGTGTGAATCAGGCTTCGTGTAATAACCAACCCATAAGTACACTATAATTACACTTATTATTAGTAACACTATTACCATTAATGGGAAACAAACATCTGAAATCATTATTTTGTGATACACCATTATTTCTTACTTCAGCACCCTCTAAGTTATCTATTGTATGCTATTTTGATTATTTTTCCAACTGAAATATACTTTTTTAAAAATTCAGAAAATAATCCTGTAACAATTGTTGTTCAATTGTCTTAAAGAATTTTCAACAATTCAGATGTGAGCTATCATTATGTATCTTGATTAGTGACATCTAAGATAAATAACTTTCAAGGCACTCAGCTTTTAGGTGCAAAAATGACTAGCAATATCAGGATGCTGAAGTTGAGTGCCAAATGAACATGAATGTTTTTCTACAATTTTTCTTGGGACATGTTTTTATAACAGCTTTATTTAGATGTAATTTACATAACAAAGTTTAATTATTTAAAGAGTACAATTAGGCCACTTTTAGTATATTTGTAGTTAAACATTTTTTATCATTATCTACTTTTAGAATAGTTTTATCACCCCTATCCCCCAAAAATCTCTGTATTCATTCACAGTCATTTCCTATTCCCTCCTTCCCCCTAGTATTTGGAAACTTCAGACATACTTTTTGCCTGTATGCATTTGCCTACTCTGAAGATTTCATGTGAATAGAATAATGCAAAATATGGTCTTCTATGAATGGATTCTTTCACTTGGATCATGTTTTCAAGGTATCCATACTGTAGCATGTGTACTTTTTTGCTTTTTTATTGTTGAACAGTATTTCATTTTATGAACAAACAACATTTTGCTTGCCTATTTATCAGTTGATAGACATTTGATTTGCTTCCCCTTTTAGGCTATTTTGAAAAATTCCACCATGAATATTCACATACAAGTTTTGGTATGAAAATGGGTTTTGATTTATCTTGCATATTTATTTAGGAGTAGAGTTGTTGGGCCTTAGGGTTATTCTATATTTAACATTTTGAGGAATAGCCAAAGTATTCTCCAAACCAGCTGCACCAGTTCAAATTTCCACCAGCAATAAATAAGGGTTCCTATTTCCTCACATCCTTACCTACAGTTAGTATTGCTTGTCTTTCTAATCTCAGCTCTCCCTGTGAGTGTAAAATGGTTTCTCAATGTGGTTTTGATCTGTGTTTCTCTATTGAAAATTACATTAGCACCATTCCTTGTGTTTATTGTTTTCTTAAAAAATCTTATTTGAAGAAATGCTTATTTATTGCCCATTTTTATTTTGGTAATTTGTATTTTTGAATTGGAAAAATTGGAAGATTTCTTTATATATTCTGAATTCAAGTTATTTATTGGATCCAATTTGAAATAGTTTATTCCATTTGGAAGGCTGTCTTCCTACTTTACAGTTCCTTTAAAGCTAAAATTATTTAATTCTGATGAAGTCCAGTTTATCTATTTTTTTCTTTATTTCTTAAATTTTCCTCCATCCCTTTTAGCCCATGTGTGTATTTGCATTTAAGATGGGTCTCCTGAATATAGCACACCAATGGGTCTTGACTCATCATCCTATTTGCCAGTCTGTGTCTTTTAATTGGGACATTTAGCCCATTTACATTTAAGGCTAGTATTGTCATGTGTGAATTTGATCATGTCATCATGATGCTATTTGGTTATTTTGCACACTAGTTGATGCAGTTTCTTCATAGTGTCATTGGTCTTTATATTTTGGTGTGTTTTTGCAGTGGCTTGTACATATTTTTTCTTTCCATATTAAGTGCTTATTTCAGGAGCTCTTACAGGGCGTGCCTGGTGGTAATGAAATCCTTCAGAATTTGCTTGTCTGGATAGGATTTTATTTCTCCTTCATTTAGGAAGATTATCTTGGCTGTATACGAAACTCTGGGTTGAAAATTCTTTTCTTTAAGAATGTTGAATTTGGACCCCCAGTCACTTCTGGCTTGTAGAGTTTCTGCTGAGAGGTCCATTGTTGGTCTGATGGGCTTCCCTTTGTAGGTGATATGGCCTTTCTCTCTGGCTGCCCTTAACAGGTTTTCCTTCATTTTGACCTTGGAGAATCTGATAATTATGTATCTTGGGGTTGATCTTCTTGCGGAGTATCATAATGGTGTTCTCTGTTTTTCCTGAATTTGCATGTTGACCTGTCTTGCTAGGTTGGGGAAGTTCTCCTGGATAATATCCTGAAGTGTGTTTCCTAGCTTGTTTACATTCTCCCCATCTCCTTCTGGTACTCCAATCAATTGTAGGTGTGGTTCTTTTATGAAGTGCCATATTTCTTGAAGGATTCATTCATTTCTTTTATTTTTCCCCAATTCTTGTCTGCATGTCTTATTTGAACAAGGTGGTCTTCAACTCTGATATCCTTTCTTCTGCTTGGTTGATTCGGCTGTTGATATTTGTGTATGCTTCATGAAGTTGTCATGTTGTTTTCAGATCCATCAGATCATTTATGTTCCTCTCTCTACCAGTTATTCTAGTTAGCAATTCCTCTCACCTTTTATTGAGGTTCTTAGCTTCTTTGCATTGGTTTAGAACATGCTCCTTTAGATCAGCATAATTTTTTGTTACCCATCTTCTGAAGCCTACTTTTGTTAATTTGTCCATCTGATCCTCCATCCAGTTCTGCACCCTTGATGGCGAGATATTAGGATCATCTGGAGGAGAAAAGGCACTCCTGCCTTTTGGGTTTTCAGCATTTTTTCAGTTGATTCCTTCTCATCTTTGTGAGTTTGTCCAGTTTTGATCTTTGAGGCTGCTGACCCTTAGATGGTTTTTTTGTGGGGGCCTTCTGTTGTTGCTGTTACTGTTGTTGTTTTTTGCTTGTTTTCCTTTCAATAGTCAAGTCCCTCTTCTATATCGCTGCTGCAGTTTGTTGGGGCTTCACTTCAGGCCCTATTTATCTGATTCATTCCTGTGCCTAGAGAGGTCACTCAAGGAAGCTGAAGAACAGCAAAGATGGGTGCATGCTCTTTCTCTTGAGACCTCTGACCTTGAGAGGCACCAGCTTGATGCCAGTAGGATTGCTCCTATATAGGGTGTCTGACAAGCACTGTTGGAGGGTCTCACCTAGTTTGGTGAGACCTGGCAACAGGATCCATTTAGTGAAGCACTTTGTCTCTTGGTGGTGTGGCTGTGCTTCACTGAGGAAAACCCAGTCATCTGGGCTTCCCAGATTCCTCAAAACTACCAGTAAGAGAGGCTAAGTCTGCTGGTCTGCAGACACTGCAGACACCCCTCCCCCTAGGGGCTCAGACCCAGAGAGATCAGATTCTGTCCCTGATCCTCTGGCTGGAGTTATTGGAGCTCCTGCAGGGAATCCCTGCCCAGTGATGAAGGATGGGAGAGGGTCTGGCCTTATGAGGCACTCTGTCTGCAGACTACCACAGCCCTTATGTTGGGTTGTGGGGACAAGTCTTGGGACTAAGCCTTCCAGCCTCCCTGGCTCCAGCAGGAGAAAAGAGCAGTCTGGAGCTGTAGTGATGGGTGCCTCCCGCTACCTGCCTCCAGGAAGCTAGCATGCTAGGCAATTGTGAGTCCCAGTGCTGGCTGCTGCCTCTCCCTCAAGGAGCTTAAATGGCTTAGACAGGCAGCCACAGCCAATGCTGGTCCCCTCTCCCTCTGAGAGTTCAGTAGGCTTAAGCAGATTCCAGCTGAGAGGCTGTAAGATGCTACATGTTCTGGGGTTGGGACACTAGGCCCCAGTGGCGTGGGTTCATGAGTGGGATCTTCCAATCCATGGGTTGCACAGTTCAGTGGGGAAAAAAAGTAGTTTCCCTGACTGGGTAGCTGCTCACTCACTGCCTCCCTTGGCTGGAGGGAAAAGGCTCCCCTGCCTCCTGTGGCTTGCAGGTGGGCTGCCATACCACACTGCTCTTCCTTCTCTCCGTGGGTCACACAAGCCTTCTAGTCAGTTTTGAAGAGATTCTGAATACCTTGGTTGCTGGTAAAGGATTCACACGCTTGTTATGTTTTTAATAAATGGGAGCTTCTGAGCACTGCTACCTCTAGTCAGTTATTTTGATCTCACCCCTCCAGTTTGTCTATTTTTTATCACTTGTGCTTTCAGTGATGTAACTAAGAAACTGTTGGCTCAACCCAAATTACAGATATTTACTCCATTTTAAAAATTATATAGATTTAGGTCTTACATTTACATCTGTGATTCATTTTGACTTAATTTTTGTAAATGATCTAACTGGGAGAAATGGGGTGTTTCTTTTCAGTGTAGGATGAATGAGAAATTTGGGCTTCATAAATAATAATGAGCTACCACAATAAGTCAGGAGAAGCTCAATTTCTTACTCCTTCAATATTATTTTATGCTTAATGAACTTTCAAAAATTTGAATTGTAATTGAATAAAGTAAGCTTACTTAGTATAAATTATATGTGACAATATAACTATAGTTATACTATACTATTCTTATATTGTCACACAACTTATATTAAGTCATCTTCTATTAATTTGTCTGTTTTGGGTGCCTCAGCCATGAACCTAATAATGGGTGAGTAAACAAATCTTTCCTGCCCTATACTGGCTAGTTTGTGGACTTGCAGTGGAGGTAGATACAATATATCAGCAAACCATAACAAACTGCAGAAATGTGATTGAGTTCAGCTGTTGTGATTGATTAAATGTGTTATATCTCTGAAGAACCCTGAATTTCAAAATGGAGGTGGAATAAACTAAAGAATATAGATATGCAGATTTTGGCATTGGCTATATTGCGAGGTTTTGTTAATTTCTTGTATTTGTTGCTGCTGCTGTTGGTTGGTTGTGCCCTATCTTCAAAAACTGCGAGCTCAGCAGCACTCAAACTACACCTTGTACTGCTTTGTGTAGAAATGTCCTTCTGTATTAAAGAACTACATTGTTCACAGACATATCATTCAGAAGGCAGTGTGGTATAGCAATATTTTCTAACTCCTTATGGATCATTAAGTTTCTTTGCATTTGGCGATAGCTCTTTTATTGCTCCAAATGCTCCTGCTGAGAGACTCAACACCAGTAGAAATACAGAGAAATGCAACATTATTTTACATTCCATTTTCTCTAGGTGTGATTTTAGCAGCTGCTTAGAAACTTTCTCCCCCAGTGAGAAAGAAGAACAAGTGTGTCCCAGTAAGTTACTTGGGTTGCCTTGGAAACCACTGTGCTGTCTGTAAAGAATAGTTTTATCTTTAAAGAGAAATAGCATCTCTCAATATAGTAGCTATAATTTATCAGGAAAAAAGAAACAAAAATAAATATATGTTCCATTTTGTGATGAGAACAAGGCTTAAATCACAAAATTCAGTTTCAGGAAGTCAAGAAAAAGATGCTCTATTAAGGAAAGGCTGCTACAAGTATGCTCAACAAGTGTCCCTGAAGAATGAGTCCTCAGAGGACTTGCTGAAGCTACTTATGGACATAGCATATATGAAAGTTAGTGCTTTTTTTCTAGGGATAATTCTAGCCATTGAATGCCAAAGACAGCCTAGTAAGTGTGAAGATAGCTATGAGAGTCCTTACCCCAGATTAAGAAAAAAAAAGAGGAAGAAAAGAAAAGAAAAAAGAAACTGCACCTAAGAATGTGTATATAATTATAGGGACTGTAGAAATCATTTGAATTCCATGTATGAATCCTGGATTCAAAGTACATGAACTGGGTCCACCCCAGTGAAGATGACTATAATATTACTGCATCTAAACAAGGTTACATGAGAACCAGTTAAATATATTGAAAACCTTAGCTTAAAAACTGTCAGACTTACAGTGAAAGGGTAGGAATCAGGGGCGGAGGTGACTGGGAGCAAGCTAAATGGCTTTAAAAATAACGACCTGCTAAATGGAATTAAAATAAATTCACCCTCTGAATGCAAATCAAGATGGTAAATAACCATGGCTCATTTTTTTCAAGTGTTCACAGGTAATATACTAAGTGTTTTACATACATTAGCACTGACTTAACATACACAGCAATCTAAAAACAACAACAACAACAAAAACCTATTCTGGATATGCACCTGAAAAAGGACTTTGCTAGGATTCCAACCAAAAGAATTTGGGTTAAAGAAATGAAAATATATGGCACTGTGAATCTATACATAATTAAATTAAATGGCAAGTGAATGTTAACTGTTTACGTAAAAATATTTATTAAATGTATATAATGTATCATATACTATACTCAGTACTTGACATAATTGTGAAAAACATATACATTTTTATATGTATCTTACCATATACAAAAATTGACACAAGATATGTATGTCTGTGTGTGTACCCTTGAACCTTATATTCTGGTGGGTAAGGGAATGCAGATACATGGACTATAAACAAGTAAGGCATATGGGAATCTGCTTAGAATGGATGGTCCTTTTTATTATTATAAACGTAAGAGGAAAAAGGGTAGTTTGTTACATGAACATTCCTCACCTACCTCTCCCCTTTCCACTCTTCTGAGTCTCTGCTATTGTTCCACATTCTGTGTCCATATATACATATTATTTAGCTCCCATTTATAAATGAGAACATGCAGTATTTGATTTTCTGTTTCTGACTTATTTCAGTTAAGATAATGGATTCTAGTTCCATTAATGTGACTGCAAAAGATATAATTTCATTATATTTATGGTTTAAGATAATACATTAAGTTACATATTCCACTGTGTGTACAAAACACATTTTCTTTATTCAATTATCCATTGGTGGACAGTTCTATTGATTCCATATCTTTGCTCTTGTGAATAGCGTTGTGATAAACATACGAGTGCAAGTATCTTTTTGATATAATGATTTATTCCCTTTGCACAGATATCCAAAAGTGGTAATAAAATTACTATTTTTAATTCTTTGCAAAATATTTTAGGTTTTCAATAGAAGGTATACTAATTTATATTCCCAACAATAGCATATAAGCATTCCCTATTCTCTGCATCCCTGCCGATAACATATTGACTTTTTAATAATAGCCATTCTGACGGGTGAGAGATGGTATCTCATTATGGCTTTAATTCACATTTCTCTGATGGTTAGCAATGTGGAAAATTTTTTCATATGTTTTTCATCCATTTGTATGTCTTCTTTGAAAAATGTCTATTCATATCAATTGCTCCCTTTTAAATGGAGTTGTTTGTTAGTGTTGTTGAGTTAAGTTCCTTGTAAATTGCAGATACTAGTCCTTGTTAGAGGCATAGTTTGCAAATATTTTCTTTCATTCTGCAGGGGTCTGTCACTGTTTATTATTTCTTTTGCTGTGCAGAAGATTTTAGTTTAAGTTTCATTTGTTGATTTTTGTTTTACTTAGGCTTTTGACATCTTTGTCATGAATTATTTGTCTACACCAATGTCTAAAAGAGTTTCCTTAGATTTATTTCCTAGGATTTCAATAGTTACAAGTTTTATATACAGGTTTTTAATCTATATTGAGTCAATTTTTGTATATAGTAAGATACATAGTTCATTCTTCTTCATTTGGCAATCCAATATTCTCAGCACTATTTACTGAAAAGTTTGTCCTTTCTTCTGTTTATGTTCTTATTGACTTTGTCAAAGATTCATTTGCTGTAGATACATGGCTTTATTTCTGGATTTTCTTTTCTCCATTGATCTATGTGCCTATTTTTACACTAGCACCATACTGTTTTAATTACTATAGTCTTATAATTTGAGATCAGGTCATGTGATGCCTTCCACATTTTCTTTTTTATAATTGCTTTGACTGTTCAGACTCTTTCTTTAGGTTCCATATACATTTTAAAATAGTTTTTTTTTTTCTTTCTAATTCTGTGAAGAAGGATATTGGTAGTTTGATAGTAATGAATCTGTAAATTTCTTTGGACATTATGGCCATTATAACAATTTGATTCTTCCTATCCATGAGCTTGGAATGCTTTTCCATTTGTTTGTGTAATCTACAATGTCTTTCATTAGTGGTTTTTGGTTTCCTTACAGAGCTATTTCACCTCCTGGGTTAAATATATTCCGAGATATTTTTTGTAGGTATTATAAATGAAATTGCTTTCTTGATTTCTTTCTCAGCTTGTTTTTTACTGGTGTATAAAATGCTACTGACTTTTGTAGGTTTATTTTGTATCCTAAAATTTTACTGAATTCATTGATCACATCTAGGAGTCTTTTGGAAGAGTCATTAGAGTTTCCTAGGTCTAATTTCATATTGTCAGCAAACAGAGATAATTTGACTTTTTCTTTTCTAATTTAGATCCCCTTTATTTCTCTTGTCTGATTTCTCTGGCTAGGACTTTCAGTAGTATGTTGAATAAGAGTGGTGAGAATGGAAGATGGCCAGATAGGAATAGCTCCAGTCTGCAGCTCCAAGCAAGATCAATGCAGGAGGCAGGTGATTTTTGCATTTCCAAGTGAGGTATCTGGCTCATCTCATTGGGACTGGTTAGACAGTGGGTGCATCCCATGGAGGATGAGCCAAAGCAGGGTGGGGTGTCACCTAACCTGTGAAATGAGAGGGGATGGGAAACTCCCTCCTCTAGCCAAGGGAAGGTATGAGGAACTGTGCCATGAGGAATGGTGCATTCCAGCCTAGATACTATGTTTCTCCAACAGTCTTTGCAACTCACAGACCAAGAGATTCCCTCAAGTGCTATACCACCAGCGTCCTGGATTTTAACCACAAAACTGGGCAGCCATTTGGGCAGACACCAAGCTAGCTGTAGGAGTTTTTTTTATATGCTGGTGCCAGCTGGAATGCCAATGAGACAGAACCATTCACTGGAAAGGGGGCTGAAGCCAGGGAGCCAAATGGATCTAGACCAGTGGATCACACCCCCATGTAGCCCAGCAAGCTAAGATCCACTGGCTTGAAATTCTTGCTGCCAGCATAGAGGTCTGAAGTCAACCTGGGAACCTTGAACTTGGCAGAAGAAGGGGCGTTGGACATTACTGAGGCTTGAGTAGGCAGTTTTCTCCTCACAGTATAAATAAAGCCACCAGGAAGTTCTTCTCTGAATGATCACAACTCTTTGCTAGCAAGGGAACAAAACTAGATGGAGAATGAGTTTGACAAATTGAGAGTAGTATAGGCTTCAGAAGGTGGGTAATAACAAACTTCTCCAAGCTAAAGGAGCGTGTTCTAACCCAATGGAAGGAAGCTAAAAACCTTATAAAAAGGTTAGATGAATTCCTAAGTAGAATAACCAATTGAGAGAAGAACATAAATGACTTGAGGGATCTCAAAAACACAGCATGAGAACTTAATGAAGCATACACAAATATCAATAGCAAAATCAATCAAGTAAAAGAAAGAATATCAGAAATTGAAGATCAACTTAATGAAATAAAGCATGAATACAAGATTAGAGAAAAAAGAATGAAAATGAATAAAGAAAGGCTCTAGGACTTTTCATATGGGACTATATGAAAAGACCAAACCTACATTTGATTGGTATAACTGAAAGTGATGGGGATAATGGAACCAAGTTGGAAAATATGCTTCAGGATATTATCCAGGAGAACTTCCCCAACCTAGCAAGACAGGCCAACATTCAAATTTAGGACACAAAAAGGACACCACAAAGACACTCCTTGAGAATAGCAACCCATAGACACAGAATCATCAGATTCACCAAGGTTGAAATGAAGGAAAAAATTTTAAGGGCAGTCAGAGAGAAAGGTTGGGTTACCCACAAAGGGAAGCCTATCATATTCACAGTGGATCTCTCCACAGAAATTCTACAAGCCAGAAGAGAGTGGGGGCCAATATTCAACATTCTTAAAGAAAAGAATTTTCAACCCACAATTTCATATCCAGCCAAACTAAGCTTCATAAGTGAAGGAGAAATAAAATCCTTTACAGACAAGCAAACGCTGAGAGATTCTGTCACCACCAGGTCTGCCTTACAAGAGCTCCTTAAGGAAGCACTAAATATGGAAAGGAAAAAGCAGTACCAGTTAAGGCAAAAACCAAACTGTAAAGGCCATCGATGCTGAAGAAACAACATCAACTAATGAAAAAAATAACCAGCTAATATCATAATGACAGAATCAAATTCACATATACCAATATTGACAATAAATGTAAACAGGCTAAATGCCCCAATTAAAAGACACAGTCTGACAAATTTGATAGAGTCAAGACCCATCTGTATGCTGTATTGAAGAGACCTAAATCACATGCAAAGACATACACAGGCTCAAAATAAAAAGATGGAAGAATATTTACTAAGAAAAAAAAAAGTAGGGTTGCAATCCTAGTCTCTGATAAAACATACTTTAAACCAACAAAGATCAAAAAAGACAAAGAAGGGCATTACCTAATGGTAAAGAGATCAATGCAACAAGAAGCACTAACTATCCCAAGTATATATTCACCCAACACAGGAGTACCCAGATTTATATAGCAAGTTCTTAAAGATGTACAAAGAGACTTAGACTCCCACACAATAATTGTGGGAGAATTTAACACCCCACAGTCAATATTAGACAGATCAATGAGACAGAAAATTAACAAGGATATTCAGGACTTTAACTACAGAACTCTTTACCCCAAATCAACAGAATACACATTCTTCTCAGCACCACATCACACTTATTCTAAAACTGACCACATAATTGGAAAGAAAACACTCCTCAACAAATGCAAAATAACTGAAATAATAACAAACAGTCTCTCAGACCACAGTGCAATCAAACTATAACTCAGGATTAAGAAACTCACTCAAAACTGCACAACTACCTGGAAACTGAGCAACCTGCTCCTGAATGACTACTGGGTAAATAACAATATGAAGACAAAATTAAAAATGTTCTGTGAAACCAATGAGAACAAAGATACAACATACCAGAATCTTTGAGACTTAGCTACAGCAGTGTTTAGAGGGAAATTTATAGCACTAAATACCCACAGGAGAAAGCAGGAAAAATCTAAAATCAATACCCTAACATCACAAATAAAAGAACTAGAAAAGGAAGACTAAACGAATTCAAAAGCTAGCAGAAGACAAGAAATAACTAAGAACAGATAAGAACTGAATGAGATAGAGACATATAAACACTTCAAAAAAATCAATGAATCCAGAAACTGTATTTTTTAAGATTAACAAAATAGACACACTGCTAACCAGACTAATAAAGAAGAAAAGAGAGAAGAGTCAAATAGATACAATAAAAAATGATAAAGGGGATATCACTACTGATCCCACAGAAATACAAACCACCGTCAGAAAATACTATAAACACCTCTACACAAATAAACTAGAAAATCTAGAAGAAATGGATAAATTCCTGGACACATACACCATCCCAGAAAGAAGTTAAATCCCTGAATGGACGAATAAGAGTTCTGAAACTGAGGCAGTAATTAATAGCCTACCAACCAAAAAAAAAAAAA
>NW_016107428.1:2726256-2740218 GCF_001604975.1 Cebus imitator
CAAATTCTACCAGAGGTAAAAAGAGGAGCTGGTACCATTCCTTCTGAAACTATTCCAAACAATAGAAAAAGAGGGATGCCTCCCTAACTCATTTTATGAGCCCAGCATCATCCTGATACCAAAACCTGGCAGAGAAAAAAAAGAAAGTTTTAAGCCAATATTACGGATGAACATCTATGTGAAAATTCTCAATAAAATACTGGCAAACTGAATCCAGCAGCACATCAAAAAGCTTATCCACCACAATCAAGTCAGCTTCGTCCCTGGGATGCAAGGCTAATTCAACATATGCAAATCAATTAATGTAATCCATCACATAAACAGAAACAATGACAAAAACCACATGATTATCTCAATGGATGCATGAAAGGCCTTCATTAAAATTCATTGCCCCTTCACATTAAAAACTCTCAATAAACTAGATATTGATGGAATATATCTCAAAATAATAAGAGCTGTTTATGACAAACCCACAGCCAATATAATACTGAATGGGCAAAAGCTGGAAACATTCCCTTTGAAAACCAGCACAAGACAAGGATGCCCTCCCTCACCACTCCTACTCAACATAGTATTGGAAGTTCTGGCCAGGAAAATCAGGCAAGAGAAAGAAATAAGGCGTATTCAAATAGGAAGAGAGGAAGTCAAATTATCTCTGTTTGCAGATGGCATGATTATATATTGAGAAAACCTCATTGTCTCAGCACAAAATCTTCTTATGCTGATAAGCAACTTCAACAAAGTCTCAGGATACAAAATCAATGTGCAAAAATCACAAGCATTCCTATACACCAATAATAGACAAACAAAGAGTCAAATCATGAGTGAACTTCCATTCACAATTCCTATAAAGAGAATAAAAATCTAGGCAAACAACTTACAAGGGATGTGAAGGACCTCTTCAAGGACAACTACAAACCACTGCTAAAAGAAATAAGAGAGGACACAAACAAATGGAACAACATTCCATGCTTATGTATAGGAACAATCAATATCATCAAAATGGCCATCCTTTCCAAAGTAATTTATAGATTCAATGCTATCCCAGCAAGCTACCATTGACTTTCTTCATAAAATTACAAAAAATTACTTTAAATTTCATATAGAACCAAAAAAGAGACTGCATAGAAAAGACAATCCTAAGCAAAAAGAAAAAAGCTGGAGATATCATGCTATCTGACTTCAACTATACTACAAAGCTACAGTAACCAAAACAGCATGGTACTCATACTAAAACAATATATAGACCAGTGGAACAGAACAGAGACCTGAGAAATAACACCACACATCTACAACCATCTGATCTTTGACAATCCTGAAAAAAATAAGCAATGGGGAAAGAATTTCCTGTTTAATAAATGATGTTGTGAAAACTGGCTAACTATAGGAAGGAAACTGAGACTTACACCTTATACAAAAATTAACTCAAAATAATTAACATAAGACTTAAAATAATAAAAACTCTAGAAGAAAAACCTAAGCAATACCATTCAGGACATAGGGATGGGCAATAACTTCATGACTTAAACACTGAAAGCAATGGCAACAAAAGCCAAAATTGACACATAGGATCTAATTAAACTAAAGAGCTTCTGCATAGCAAAAGAAATTATCTTCAGAATGAACAGGCAATGTACAGAATGGGGGAAAAATCTTTGCAATCTATCTAGCTGACAAAGGGCCAATATACAGAATCTACAAAGAACTTAAACAAATTTTCAAGATAACAACAAATAACACCACTGAGAAGTGAGGAAAGGATATAAACAGACACTTCTCAAAAAAGGACATTTATTTGGCCAAAAAACATATGAAGAAAAGCTCATCATCACTGTCCATTGGAGAAATTTAAATCAAAACCACAATGAGATACCATCTCATGCCAGTTAGAATGTTGATCATTAAAAAGGAAACAATAGATGCTGGAGAGGATGTGGAGAAACAGGAACACTTTTACACAGTTGGTGGGAGTGTAAATTAGTTTAACCACTGTGAAAGACAGTGTGGTGATTCCTCAAGGATCTAGAGCCAGAAATAACCATTTGCCCCAGGAATGCCATTACTGGATATATGTCCAAATCATTCTACTATAAAGACACATGCACACATATGTTTATTGTGGCACTATTCAGAATAGCAAAGATTTGGAATAAACCCAAATGCCCATCAATGGCAGACTGGATAAAGAAAATATGATACATATACACCGTGGAATACTATGCAACCATAACAAAGGATGAGTTCATATCCTTTGCAGGGACATGAATAAAGCTTGAAACAATCATTCTCAGCAAAATAACACAAGAACAGAAAACCAAACACTGCATGTTCTCACTCATAAGTGGGGGTTGAACAATGAGACCACATGGACACAGGGAGGGGAACATCACACACAGAGGCCAAGGGTTGGGTGGCTAGGGGAGGGATGACATTAGGAGAAATGCCTAATGTATCTGATGGGTTGATTGGTGCTGCACATCACCATGGCAGGTGTATACCTATGTAGCAACCCTGCACGTTCTGCATATGTATCCCAGAACATAAAGTATATTAATTAAAAAAGACATATTAAATGAGCATCCTGTCACAGAAATTATTTTTAATAAATTTTTTACATAAAAATATGTAAACCCATTAGGTTATAATATAAATAAATGGGGAAGATAAAGCCCTTTTTACAATATAATGCCGACTAATAAGTAGACAAAGTAAGATGAAAATAGAAAATTAATATTTGGCAAAAATTGTGGAGGTAGCCAGATCATACAATATTAATCAGTAAATGCTAAGGTTGTTGGATTGGGATATTTATTTCCCCCTACCACATATTTCTCAATTACAAAGATGAATAGCAAGTTTTTAATCTAGAAGCTAGGCATATACCAATATGAACAGACGACGATGGCTGAGACAATGTCGAGTAAAAATCTACATCATGTGCCTCCAGTAAAGAGCACAGCATCATTTCTGTTTTTCTTCCCAAGAATTCATGACCTGAGTATGGACATGATAAAACATTAGACAGACTCAGATTGAATAAATTACCTCTAGAATGAAATGCCTGTATTCTTTGAAACTATGAAGATCATAAAAGATTGACAAAACTAAGGAATCACTCAATACTGAAGAAACCTAAAGAACATGTCAACTATATGAAATGTGTGATCTTAGATTGGATCCTGAAGCAGAAAGAAAAAAAAAATGGCATTATTGTAACAAATAGTTAACTTTAAATGGGACTCATGAATTAAATCATTATATACTAATGTTGATTTCATGATTTGGATGATTATTGTAGCTATGTAGGAAAGTGTCCTAGTTTTAAGGAAATTCACAGAAGTATTCAGAAGATAGCATATTATGTCTATAATACATTTTCATGTAACCAAGAAAAAGAATAATATTAATAATTTGTAATATGTCTATGTATGTATATATACATGTATGTTTGCATATTTATGGAAAATGTTGTACATGTACTATATATGAGTGTATATATACACATATGTATGCATGTATACAAGTATATATGCACACATATGTGTGCATATATTTATATTTGGAGAGTGTATATAAATACATATATATGTATACACACACACAAACACAGAGAAAGAAAGAAAAAGGGAGATATTAATATGATGAACTGTTAAATAACTGGGAAATATAGTATCTGAAATAGAAATAAAAGGCATTTGTCTGCTCTTGATAACGTAGTAAGTGTTGTATTGTTTTTATGTTCTCTCATAGACTTTGGGTATGCATGATGTAGTCACAGAAGCCATGAGAGCCTGAGATTTTCCTTATATGCTTCCAATTACAGATTCATTCTCTTTAATAGATACTAGACTTTAAAATGTTATATTTCATTTTTTTTTCCTTGCTTCTATCAGTTTTGGTCATCTGCCTTTTGAGAAATTGTTCTATTTTATTTTAAAAGGTAAATGGCTTACATGTTTTTCAAAATATTTTATTTAGTGAGGTTTTTTTATTATTTTTCTTGGGAATTTACATTCTTTAATTTTTCGATTGCTTGTTTTCAAAACTTTTTATTTCTCCATTTCTTATTATCTTCTTTTATTTGGGAGATTTGACTAGCTCTATATGTTTTGCTTCTGACAAAGGAAAGAGATTATCAATATTCATGAAAGGCTACACATTTTCCTCTAAACTTAATTTTAGATGAATCTTATATCTGATTGTTTTCTTGTTGGCTTTTGTAAACTGAGTTTTTATGATCATCATGTGATCAACACAAATACAGTGAATTTTTTTCCTTTTGTATCCTTGAATTTATATTTCTCCCTGTTCTGGTTAAGTCCTTCAGTTGATTGTTAAATAGAAATGGTGACAAGAGCAATCCTGGCCTGCTTTGAATAGATGCATCTAATAATTTGCCATAAAAATATAATGTCTATTGAAAACTTTCAATAAATATATTATAGTATATTAAGTAAATTTCTGTCTAGTTCTATTTTGTTAATAGTTTTCTTTTCCCTCTTTGTATCAGTCTGTTTCTACACTGCTGATAAAGACATACCTGAGAAGAAAAAGAGGTTTCATGGAGTTACAGTTCCACATGGCTGGGGAGGCCTCACAATCACGGTGGAAGGCAAGGAGGAGCAGGTCATATCTTACATGGATGTTGGCAAGTGAAGAGAGAGCTTGTACAGGGAAATTCCTATTTTAAAAAACCATCAGATCTCATAAGACTCATTCACTATCAGGAAAACAGTGCAGGAAAGACCTGCGCCCATAATTCAATCACTTCCCATCAAGTTCCTCCCATGACATGGGAATTGTGGGAGTTGTAATTCAAGATGAGATTTGGGTGGAGACACAATCAAAATATATCACTCTGCCTCTTTACCCTCCCAAATCTCATGTCCTCATATTTTAAAACCAATCATACCTTCCCAACAGTACCACAAAGTCTCATCTAAGACAAACCAAGTCCCTCCCACATATAAACCTGTAAAATCAAAAGCAGTTTAGTTACTTTCTAGATACAATGGGATAAACTGACCAAAACAAAGGGGCTACAGGCCCCATGCAAGTCTGAAATCTAATGGGGTAGTCAAATATTAAAACTCCAAAATAATCTCCTTTGACTTCATGTCTCACATCCAAGTCATGCTGATGCAAGGAGTGGGTTTCCGTGTTTTTAGGAAGCTCTACCTCTGTGCTTCACAGGATACAGCCTCCCTCCTGGCTGCCTCCATGGGCTGGCATTGAGTGTTTGCTGCTTTTCCAGGTGTATGGTGCAAGTTGTCAGTGGATCTACCAATCTGAGGTCTGGAGAATGGTGGCTTTCTTCTCACAGCTCCACTAGGTGGTACTGCAATCCAGACTTTGTGTGGGGGCTCTGACCCCACATTCCCCTTCCTCATTGCCCCAGCAGAGGTTCTTCATAAGGGCCCACCCCTGCAGCAAACTTCTGCCTGGGTATCCAGGCATTTCCATAGATCTTCTGAAATCTAGACAGAGGTTCCCAAACCCCAATTCTTGACTGTTGTGCCCTTGCAGGCTCAAAACCATGTGAAAACTGCCAAGACTTGGGGCTTGCACCCTCTGAAGCCATGGCCTGAGTTCTACATTGGCCCATTTCAGACATGGTTGGAGTGGCTGGGACACAGGGAACAAAGTCCCTAGCCTGCAAACAGCACAGGGACCCTGGGCCTGGCACACATAACTACATTTTCCTCCTAAGCCTCCAGGCCTGTGATGGGAGGAGATGCTATTAAGAACTGTGATATGCCCTGAAGATATCTTTCCCATTGTCTTGGGGATTAATATTTGGCTCCTGGTTACTTAAGCAAAATTCTATGTCCAGCTTGAATTTCTTCTAAGAAAATGGGATTCTCTTTTCTATTATACTTTCAGGGTGCAAATATTCTGAACTTTTATGCTCTGCTTCCCTTATAAAAGTGAATGCCATTAACAGCACTGAAGTCACATCTTGAATGCTTTGCTGCTTACAAATTTCTTCCTCCAGATAACCTAAGTCATCTCTCTCAAGTTCCAAGTTCCACAAATCTCTAGAGCAGGGGCAAAATGCTGCCAGTCTTTTTGTTAAAAGATGACAAGAATCACCTTTGCTCCAGTTCCCAACAAGTTCCTCATTTACATCTGAGATCATCTCAGCCTGGATTTCATTGTCCATATCATTATCTGCATTTTTGGGCAAAGACATTCAACAAACCTCTAGGGAGTTCCAAATTTTCCCACATTTTTCTTTCTTCTGAGCCCTCCAAACTGTTCCAACCTTTGCCTGTTACATAGTTCCAAAGTCACTTCCAGATTTTAGGGTATCTTTTTAGGAACACCCCATTCTACTGGTACCAATTTACCATATTAGTTCATTTTCATGCTGCTGATAAAGACATACCTGAGGCTGGGAAGATACAGAAATTAAATGGACCTACAGTTTTACATGGCTGGGGAAGCCTCACAATCATGGAGGACATAAGGAGGAGCAAGTCACATCTTACATGGATAGTGGCAGACAGAGAGCTTGTTCAGAGAAACTCCCATTTTGAAAACCATCAGATCTCTTGAGACTCATTCACTATCATGAGAACAGTGCAGGAAACACCCACCCCCATAATTCAATCAGCTCCAACCAGGTATCTCCAATAATACATGGGAATTGTGGGACTTATAATTCAAGATAAGATTTGGGTGGGGACATAGCCAAACCATATAACCCTTTTTATTGTCCATAGATGTAAAAGCTAGCAAATATTTTTCTGCATCTTGTTTTAAGATTGTGTCTATATATTTTTAATGTGCCACTGTTTAATATTATTTTATTTCTACATGTTTGGTAGATGTTATTTATAAGGTATTATAACTTTAAAATGTTGCTTGTTTACAGTTTTTACAGAAGTATTGGGAGAGATTAATGCATCATTTTCATTTCTAATATTGTCATATTTTTCATATTAACATCAGGCTAAAATTGTGGTCCCTCAAAAATTGCTCAATACTTATTTTCTGAGTAATTGTATAAAATTAAGAAAATTTGTTATAATAAGTTTTGTTAAAACATACTTCTAAAATCAAATGGGCCTGTTTTGTTTATCTTTGGAAGAATTCTAACTAATAACTCTGTTTCTTTAATGGCTCTGTTAACTCACTGCATTAGTTTATCATTTTTTGGTAATAATATGAATCTGTATTTGTATAAATTGTAAGATACATTGTCATACAATTTTTCACAGTATTCTTGTTTTGTATTTTAAATATATTTTGACATATGTACTTACATCCTCTTTTTAATTTATAATGTTACTTTTTTTAGTCATTTTTCTTCTTGTCCAATAACTTCAGAATCTATTTTATTAGGCTTTTAAAATTACTGATGCTTATACTCCTTGCTTTCTGTTTCAACAATTAATCTTTTTTCTCTATTATTTCTTTGCTTGGGTTTAATTTACTTTCCTTCCCTAATTTTTGAATTTGGATCTCTGGATCATTAGCAGTTTAGCTATTCTTTTTAATATAAGAATGTAAATTTACTTTTCCATTGAATTGTTATAACTACCTTATATATAACAATATTATATATAATCTTAAAGTAGTATTTTCATTACAGTTAGGTTTAGGCATTTGTAATTTTTTATTATTATTTATTTCCTGACCAAAGAGTAATATAAAAATATTTATTATCATTTATTTCCTGACCAAAGAGTAATTTAGAATTATTTACTTCTAAACCACAAGAAAAAGAAATATTATTAATTTCTAACTTACAGGTCAGAAAACATGGTCAGCAGGCTATTAATTTTATTTTGTAGTTTAAAGGAGGGTGTACTGTATAATTATTGAGTGCAGACATCAACATTTGCTTACTGAATAATTAGCTTATTGGTTGTGTTATTAAGATAGTATATATCGGTAAAGAATTTTTTCCCTGACTGACCTATTAAATACCCAGATTCACATGATGCCTCTCAAGCTCCAATAACTGTTCTGCGTCATAAATCTTAAGGCTATTTTATTAACTCATATGTGTTTAGAACTATTACCTCATCTTGGGAGGTAATATGTTTAATTTACTATACAAATTATGTAATATAATCATGTTATGTATTATAAAACATATTCCTTATATTAACATAAATTATAAACTGACAAAATAAATTTAAAATGTTAATATTAAGTAATGCCCGTGTTAATAATTTTTGTCTTAAATATCATTTTATCTAATATTAATATATTACCACAATTTTCAAATAAGTGTCAGTATATCTATTTTTTATCATTTTACTTTAAATATTTTTGTAAACTTATGTATTCCTATTTTTAAACTTAACTAATAATACTTTAGATAATTAAAATGGATGTTTTGGTTTATTTACACTCATTGTAATGTATGTGAGTTTTCTGATATTATGCTAATATTTATATGCTACAAAATCTTATAGGAGACATTCTATTATCAACATTATTACATTTGTTGTAATCCAGAGACACTATAGAGGCAGAACAATGTCTTATTTGTCCCTTTGCTTATCACCAGCCTATACCTGCATGATGAATACAGAGCCTTTTGGTAGCGACTTAAATTTCACAACTCTAACTTGCTAGGGCACAAGGCCTAGAATATCTATGTGCCAGTTAATCTTGTATGTGGCACTTGCTCCTAGAATAATACTCTTGACTTCAAGTTCACTTAACAATTTCATTTCAATTATTTGTTTGTCCCTTGGAATTGATTTTCTTTCTTGAGAAATTGGAAAGTTGTTTAAAGTTATATGTGCTATAATTTCCAAAAATTTAAATATATTGAGACAGAAAAAAATTATTGCATATATAATTTGTCACTCAGCAGGAGGTAGAATTCTACCTGAAACCACTTTACCTTTCTTTGAATTCTTCTTACCTCCCATATCTGCCCCATATAAAGACCCTTACTACCTGCCCTAGTTTGGGCTACTGTAACAAAACTACCATAGGCTAGGTGACGTAAGCAACGAACATTATTTCTTACTGTTTTGGAGGCTGAAAAGTTCAAGATCAGAGTTCTTCCAGATCCATTGTGTAGTGAGGGCCCATCTTTTTTGCTTTTAGGCAGCTACCTTCTAGCTCTAACCTCACATGGCAGAGAAAACAAAAGAGCTTTAGTCTCTTTTTCTTCTTCTAAGGGCACTAATTTCACCATGGAAGCCTCACCCTCACTTCCCCATCTAGACCTAATTAACTCCCAAAGACCTTACCTACTAATATCATTCCATTGGACATTAGGGTTTCAACATATGAATTTTGGGGGACAGAAACATAATACCACACCAAAGTCATTTCATTACTGCATACTACATTGTTAACAATGAGAACATACAATGGCATATTAAATTCAATGATTAATTTTAAACAAATAATCCATAGACTTCTATTTAATTCAATAATTGTATTCAGGTTACATAACACCTCTTATAAAGTTGAAGGAATGTTGAGCTTTTTTGCTAGCATTGCAATATTTTAGATGATAAATTTTAGATAGAATGATGCTGATAACTTAATGCATTAAAAGAACAACAAATGAGCCTTGACCTAAATATCCAGTGCCCTAAATATGGAGACATGCTTTCCATATTGTCATTTATGTAATACTTTGGTAAACTTTGAAAATTACTTAACACTATCAGGTTATCTTTACCCATTTGAATCACTTGTGGATCTTAAAAAAACTCTTAAGCCACCATCTCCAGATATTCCAATCAGAATCTCTAGGGGAGAGACTGAGTATACATATTTTTAACAAGCTTCACAGATTATTCTTTTGTCAGACAGGACTGAAAACTACAGATTTAAGAAACTTATTTATTGCTCTCCCATCTATAAAAGAGGACGATAGCATGGTATATTAAAATTTCTTCCAATCCTTGCAGACGTTTTATAATGTGAACAGAGTTCAGAAGAGACGATTTGATGTCAACGAACCATTTGGTACCAGTCAAATGATTCCTATATAAGGCTATGCCTCTTTCAAGTGTATTCCTGCTGCAGAACCTGTTGACCTTTGTCTTAAACTGGGATAAATGTTACTATGTTTTAAGCCTGAGAGTGGCAGGTGTAGATATAAGAAGAAAGGGTTGAAGAGAATAAAAAGGTATTAATTGAGTTTAAAATAATCAGTAAGCACACAGTCTACAGATCCTGAGCTCTTAGCCCTTGATGCATACAAATAAGATTTCCATTTAAATACAGAGAATTAAAAAAATCACTTTTCCCCCTCCACCAAGGTCCTGTTAAACGAAATTAAGAAAATTTTGTAAACTTCACCAATTAATTGGTATTATTAAAGAGGAGCAGCAAACCACTTTTTTTTTTGACAAAATATTACCACGATTAGATGCTGTGATATTGGAGCCAATAATCAATACAGAAATTTTATGGCATGACTATGTCCAAGAATATTCTAATTGCATTACCAGACTACATATCAATATCACGAGGTAGTGTTAAGCCTTATTTCTATTCATATTCTAACTCACTATCATTTTGATTAATTCCTCTGGATTATAAAAGACCAGACAAGAATAAACTGAGACAGTTATAATGTAACTTTGACAAATGCACCCCGACAGTATTCTGTATCTTAACTATTTTGCTATTTTCATGGTTATATATATTCTTTGAAAGATAATGTGTTTTAACAGTAAGATGCCCATGAGAAGATAAGTCATCACACTTTCTTCAGAAACATTTGCAATGATCATTTAGCAGTGACAAAGGATTCCACAAAGATAGAAGCCTAGGGATTTTTCACCTCATCAATATTGAATTGTATTAAAATACTAAATTTAGCAGCACATGAAATTTTGGATATTAATATGTGATAACTTGACATGATTATATTTAGCACCATTTTTATACTATTGGAGTCTCTACAATCTAGAAGTGTTGACCCCTATAAAAAATAGATGGTTTCCTAACAAAAATGATTTTAAAAAAATAGAACAAAGAGATTTAACCATTGGCATGAACCTAGTTCTAAAACTAGTGTACTATCAATGAAATCAGATTAATGACTGAAAACCAGGCTTGGAATAAAGAGTTTTCCATAGGTAGAGAAATACACATATGAGGCTCCTAAAGGTTTATTTCTAGACTAATTGGGGTCAACTTTTAAAAAAATTATTTGAAAGAATATGTACAAAAAAATGAAAACCAGTTACAGGTAGAACTCAGATACTGTAATTATTAAGTATATACTTTATACTTGGTAATTTATTCTAATAACAGCCATATGAGATGCTTATACTTCTCAATTTTGGGACCATTGGCACTTTGAGCATGTGTTTAGAGTCAGAAGACCTTATCCATGTCTCAGCTAATCTATAATCTGGACAAGAGACTTGAGTCTAAATATCTCTCTAAAAAACAAAATTAAGATAAACGGAGACACACATCTCCTTCACAAGATTGTGAAGTATACAAAAAGAGAGCATATATGCATATTTTATTAAAAGACTAGATGCCATAAAATAGGAACTATTGCTATAACTATTAATGGCAAAATATACCCATTTATTTATAATAAAGCCAGTAGTGTATAATATTTCCTTTACGGGTATCAGATAAATGTAATTTTATCTTAGCTGTACTACATATCATCAATGTGATATTGGGAAAATTACTTAAACTTTCTTCTAAGCCTAGTTGGACCACATATTAAATGAGAAAAATAGTAACGTATAACAAATAGAGTTGTAGAATATGAAGGGCTAACAACAGTGCCTGGTATATACATGTTTAATACATATTACCTGTTATTAGATTGTCCTTACACAGAATCGTCATGCAACCATAGGTGAAATCTAGTTAGTTTATCTGGGAGAAGTTAGGTTTCTACTCACAGGAGTATTGTGAAGATCCCACACACTCACAGTGATAAACTAGCAAGCACAATACTAAGATGGGGGACGGTAAAAGGAATTATTGTATACCAAGCATGTAGGACCACAAATTCCAAAATGATTCCACACTCTAAATCATTTAGCCTTAAAACAACCCAAAATATATATCCATTTGACAGAGAAGGAGACTATGATTATGACAGTTGAAACAGCTATGTGTTCAAAATTCTGTCTCTCTGTTCTCAAATCCTGATTCTATCCAATGTGAAAGAAGCCACTGTGTGTTTTCCAGGTTGATTGTTTTTCCTGAATTAGATATTACTTTTCCACAAGTCGTTTTAAAAATGCAGAACAGTTGTCATTCTGAATAAATTATATCTATAGCCATAATCACTATCTCATAAAATTGTAGTGTGATCCTCATTCTGAATCTCTTTAGTAAAAGATCATACCACCCAGCAGCTTCTTCAGGGCTCAATCAGTGAAAAAAAAAAGGTTCATGTTGGGTGCTATGTGATCAGAGGCTTTACACAACATCCTATTCATGTTGAGTAACTACCTCTTGTCCAAGGAAGCCTTGAAATCTGTTTTGTGTTCATAGACATCAATCTCTTATTTAATGTAATTTGACAAGTCAATAAATTAGAATTTTATGTTTATTTGTATAAAAGGAAAGTACAAAAAACATCAAATATGGCATATAATTACCACATATTTTCTAACATATGTCAGATATGGCAGAAAATGGGAGAAAAGGGTAGGACACAGAGGAAATTACATGAGATGAACATTGAAGGACATAAATTCTACCGACCATTCTTCATCAGTTCAAATGTTGTCAATAGCTGGTATTTCTGTTGTTTTTATTATTGTCTACTGAAAGATTTTAAGGGTGAGGAAAATTAACGAGTAGAGTAAAAGGAAACATTTATTTTTCTTAAGCCCCTTGAGATTTGTTAACATGCTAATGAGGATCTCCTCAACCTTAATACAAGCATCAAAATCAAGAAATCAACATTGATACAGGGCTACCATCTAAACATAGGCTCCATTCAGCTTTTCATATATCTCAAGAATGTTCATTATTATGAAATATTCCAGACTAGAGGCGAATTTTGCTTTTGATTGTCAAGATTCTTTAGTCTCCCTAAATCATTCTAAGCCCTTTTTATGTGTGTGGCTTTCATAACTTGATATTTTTGAAGATTACAAATAAGTTCTTTTGTATAGTATCTCTTTGGCTGTTGTGATGCATCTTCTTTAAAATGTTCAAGTTATGCAACTTTGAGAGAAATATGGGAGAGATCATTCTGTGTTTTTCTCACTGTATCTTATCAAACGGCACATGATTTTGATTTACCCCCTTCCTAATTGTTATAAACTAAATATGTCTCCTCCAATATTTATATGCTGAAATACTAACCCTCAGTGTGATAAAATTAGGAAATGGGGCTTTTGGGAGGTAATCAAGTAATGAGGTTAGAGTCCTTATTAATGGGATTAATGCTCTTACAAGAAGAAACACAGAGCTTAATATCTCTCTGAGCTCTCCCCCATGGGAGGGTGCAATGAGAAGATGACTTTGCAAACTTACAAGTAAGTCTGTGATGTGCTGCTATAGCATCCTGCACTGACTGAAGCATTGGTGCTATTATTGGTTTTTATTTAGGTGATATCTGCCATACTTTTCCACTAATATTCTTTATATATATATATATATATATATACCATATAGAGAAATACAAAAAAAGAAATCTAACTTTTAATAAGATGTAAAACTTTAGTAATTATAAAATAGGTGGCATTTTTAAGAACTATACATGCACATTATTAATGCAAATAACGAGGTTTCTTTATGAAATAATAACCCAGACATTTCCCTTGTTTCTCACCACAGGGAAAATGCTAAGGTAGAACAAAATAGAGGTCTCCACCTTCCTGGGTTTGGGGAAGGAAGTGAGCTGGGTCAATTTCTGCCTAAATTCAACCTTTTCTTCTGAATATATTAAATGCTTACATGAGGAGGAAGAGGCAATGAGCTTGCATGTTCTATTTGTCTACACAATGGAATCGTGTGTGTGTGTGTGTGTGTGTGTGT
>NW_016107428.1:2740228-2767466 GCF_001604975.1 Cebus imitator
TGTGTGTGTGTGTGTGTGTGTGTGTATGGTGGGGATGAGGGGGAGGATGTGGGTAAAAACCATAGGTGCCTGAGTTCTACTATACTGAAATTCTGATTTAATTAATCTGAGTGGAACTCAAGAATGAGCATTTTAAAATAAAATTTGTCACAATAATTCTGATTGGCAACCAAGGTTAAGAACCTCTGGGTTACAGTACAGCTAATGATCTCTCCTTGGGTATGTCTAACTGGTAAACCTGACTTTGAGTCTCAGCCCGAAGGGAAATCTTACAATGTTGCAAAGCCACAAGACTGAAAACGCACACATATTTTTCTCAACAAATAATAAACACTTATGAGAAACCAATTTATTTCTCAGCAAAATTAATAATGGTGATGTTTTGATTTTAGCAATCCCAATTGTTTTGGTGAATGTTATCTTTCAGAGTTCTACCAATAGTGAATGTTTCCCAGTTCTCCAATTTGAAAAACTGTTACAGAGATAGAAATCAGTTTACAGCATAGTTCAGTTATTACCATTCTAGATGGTAAGTCTTTTCTTGTTTTTCTATTTTAAGTAACTATAATTTGTTTCACAGTATTCTATGCCATTGCATTCGTTCATCTTTTGCTGACTATGGTTGTCTATACAAAATCACAGCAGATTGTTACAGATGTCATTTGGGAAACTCCCTCATCAACTGCTTGGTTTTACATTATTTTAAGGTCAGAGAAGCCCAAAGAGGTTAGGTGATTAGTCCAAAAGTACCTATAAAGTTTGTCATACTAACTATGGAATTGAAATCCAGACCTCTGGCCTCCAAGTTATAATTATACTCATTTTATCGGGCACTAAAGTAGAAGGTATTCATTTTATCTATCTATCCATCCATATTTATTATTTATTTATAATAAAAGTATGAAGTAAAACACATATTCAATTAAATGTTGTCTTCCTTCAATTTTGACATTAGTATTATTGTAAACATTTTGAAAACTTCTCTTTTAGAACTTATAGTAAGGCATTTTTAAAGACACAACGATATTGTAACTACATTAATATATATGTATATACATAATTTTGTTAAAGTATGTCTCAAACTTTAGTTACTATGGATACTAGTGATTTTTGCACAATTTGTAATTTTTGCATATTTTCTAAGTTATATTTCATTGTTTCAGAAAGACAAAAGAAATGGATCATAAACAATATAATATAGAAAAGTACATTCTGGTACATAATATTATTTTTATATTTATAAAATAACTTTTTTTGGAAAAAAAAGCACCCACTTGGAAAAATGAAACCTGTTATATTTATAATAATATCTATTTCATTACCTTAAAACCATATCAATCCCTTCTAAGCAGGTATATTAATTTATTTTATTTATTTTTTGCTTGAGGAACAGGGCTGTTAAAGAAGATACTATAATCATTTAATAAATATAGACCAAGTGAAGTGATAACATCAAAATTTTCCAGTATGAAATCTCTTCTCATATTTTGTTCTATTCATTTTTCAAGGTCTATTTTCTCAATAATGGATTTCATTATTTCACAGATCGGTTTCTCATTTCTTCCATTACATATAGCAAGTATCCTGCTTTATTATATCCAATTCTATTGAAATAAAAGTTTTGAAGGATGACTAGTTTCATATTATCATCTTGAATTCATTTACTAATTCTATACATATTTATTTTGTATCTAATATGAACCTGCCACTATTCTAGGTACTAGAGATATATCAGTAAATACATTGATACAGTTCTCATGGAGATTATGGTCCATTGGACAGCTCTTGGTCTCTTCCTGTAGCATCACAAAATGCACACACATTTGTATGAGAGATTTATTTACTACAAATAGTCCTTTAGCAGACAGGAAAAAACAACCTGTTTCTTTTACTTCGGTCTTTCCAACATTTTAAAATATATTTATCTTCTCACTACTGCTGATGTACTTTTTTTTTGGTTTAAAACATAGTATTACAAGTCTACATAACTTAAATACTTTCTGATATTCATTAAATGTCATGCTACAATATTCATGGCAATCAAGTTTGTGTTTGACTCCTATTCTTAAGCTCTTATTTATATGTAATTTTAAGAGACAGTAACTTTGCAAGTTTCTGGAAGAGTTAAGGTCATTCATAATATATTTCATAGATTTTCTTTTCTTTTCTTTTTTAAAGATTATGTGTACTATACGTCTATCCTTTCTTCTAAAACTCCTTTAAAAGCATCTCATTCTGATTTTCTTAAGAGAGCTTCTTCTTCCGGCCCTAATCATTTTCAAGAAGAAGACCTCCTGAAGTGACTACACACTGATCACATGAATTGCTGGTAACTTTCTGTGTAAAACTTCCCTGGACAAAGTATACAGTTGAATATCTCCACCCTTTGACGTAAAGAGCTCAAACCATGAGCTAGACATTGTACTCCAATAGAACAAGAGACATAACAAGATGTTGTTTTGTGCTTGAGGAGTTTCTACTGCTAGAGATGATACATAAACAAGGTCAATATAATATGATAACTGCTAGATAGTCAGCTCTTTGTGTTTTTCATTTGAGAGATAGTACAACTTAATCGTTAGGAACACAGATCTGGAAGCAGAACTTGAGTTTGACTCTTAGCCTTCCTTCTTACAAATAGCAAGATTCTAAAAAATCACTAAATTCTACTTTTTTATCTCTAAAATGGGGGTAATAGTGCCTATTGTATAGACTTATTGTATTAAGTAATTTAATAAATCTAAATCTCTTATAATATCTGACATATAATAGGCTTTCTATCCACATTAGCTATTGCCATTCATCAAATATTTTCATGTGTCTTCTGTGTGTCATTTGCTGCGCTACATTTTGGAGATAGACCAGTGAAGTCTACCTGGCCTTTGGCACTTAGTCAAGTTGGCATTATAAGCAAATAAACAGCCACTTACAACCTGATATGGCATATTTTGTATGAGAAAAAATTATATGGAAAATAAAAGTAGAAGAGAAGGAAACTTAGCTCAAAAATGGGGAGAAAAGTTGGCTACCAGGAAATTTTTGAAAAAGTAGCAACTGACATGAGATCTGAAGGATGAACCAAAGTGCTTTAAATGTGAAATATAACTTGAAAGTTCATGTGATGGTAGTTTTTGACAATTTAGATTGTAGTTTAGAAACTGAAGTAATTATGAAGGCTTTAGCATTTTTTTTACTCTGACAAAATTTGTATCTCAATTATTTAAGTAGTGTAGGTAATCCTTGACAAATCAGATTTTTTCCCATTGTGTTTAAGTTTTTAAATATTTCACTAAGTCTTTAAATCTATTTTACACTAAACATCACTGTTACCTTACCTCCCATGGATGGAACAACACAGACAGCAGGGGATACTACAGTGAAAAATACTTAAGACAAAATACAAGTTTCATTTATCCACCATCCTGTTTTGCAAGAAGGCATTGTCAGCTGTCAATTCTGAACTTATCAAATCACAGTCACTGAGAACATCAGGAAATAACCTTTTCAAAGTCAACCACCCAGCCAAGTGACACATTACTCTCTAAAACCTCACAACATACTGAAGTTTCTCTCTGGGAACTTTAAAAAAGACAACAATCTAACATTTTCCCTCCATTTTATTTGTGCAATTTATCAACAATTTAACTTGATGGATAGGCATTTATTCCAGCATCCTTATCACAGCAATGCACCAGTGGCTATAACTAATTAATGTTAAGATTCCAACTTTAACTCTCTTTGTGCAACAGAGTAAATATACATGTATATATGGGTATATACATATATAATCACATATATTTCTCCCACGATCTTTGAGCACTTGTTACATATCATCACTACAAGTTGAGCAATTTCAAAATACTAACTTTCAAAGTCCTGTGTTTGTGTGTTTACAGAAAGCTGTGCTTTCTCTTCTTTGTGTGTGTGTGTGTGTGTGTGTGTGTGTGTGTGTGTGTGTGTGTACATGTGCACGCTTTCCTACTCTGGAGTTTTTCATTTACTTCTCTCTGAGTTCATTTTGTAATGATCTGTGCCCACACCCAAAACTCCTTATTTTTGTCCAAGGTCTTGCTAAGCATTCTCTCTTTCCTTCATCTGTCTTACTTCAATGCCCTCTCCCTTTGTCATTTCTTCATTTCTTTTCTGTTTGTTCTCTGATGCAGGTTATTCAGGCATATCTGCCTCCCTCTGTTTCTCTTTTCAGAGGGAATAAAATAGTTGGCAGCAGAGCTTTCCTCCTCTCAGCAGTTGGCTAGTTTTTCCTGAAGGAAACTAACAGGGTTTCATCATCCCAGTACTTCCATTTGAAAAAGGCACAGGAGGATGTCAATATCTTTGTTCTCCCTCTTTGATTTAAAGTTGGAACCCAGGGTCACTCACTGTCTCTCTCCTACCTGCAGAGATCTCAGAGTTACATTTCTCTCCTGCTTGTGGCACTTTAGAAATCCTAAGTTAAAACTGCACACAGCCAACAAAGAAGAAGCTAAAAGTATGTTAACTTTTCTTCATGGCCCTCTTGACCTTGATGCCTGTCCCCAGTTTTTCCAGCCCAGCTTGAAGGTCTCTGAGCAGCTGCCACTCCTCCACCTCTGGCTTACAGAATGTATGACTGGGCTGGCACTGAGACATCACAATTTCAAATTTTGCTTTGTCATTCACCCTGGTTATGACACATCATTCAGAAGTTGATAAAATAAAAATAACACCAATCCACTGAGAAATATGCATAATATTAGTAGATATGTTTTTTTTCTGCCACAGAAATGGTTGCTGTGCAAGGTATCTATAGTGCAAGAGACCAATAACTGGGATATCTGTGATTTTTTCCAATCACTAACTCAGAATTTTATTATACTTTTAAAATTCTAAATCTCTCTGCATGGGAATTTTTGCATGTTCAATGGGTAGTAAACAATGATTTTTTACAAAGGCAATTTAAAATATGTTTAAACAATCTAAAGTAGACTCTAAGTTGCTTGTGTCTTTGAACATTAAACAAGTCATTCCAGTAATATTTATGTGTTATGACCCAAATACCCTATCATTCTGGGAGAGTAAAAGCAAATGTGACATCTTAGAAAAGCTGAAGTGAAAAAGTCACTATTTAGATTCTGGCCTTTTGTAAGTTTTATCCTTTGACATCTTCAAAATAAGTCACCAGAATATCACTCACTTACCCATCTTTCATTGTTTTTTTCGATATTTTTTCTTTTTTTCTTCATGTGTGTGTGTGTGTGTGTGTGTGCCCGCGTGTGTGTGTGTGTGTGTGTCTCCTAAAGTTTGTGCAGCTGGGATAAAACCTGTAAATTGCAGATCTACAGCCAACTGTAAATGTCATTAAGGCTGGTCTAGTCTAATGTATGCACCTTTGTGGAAATTTTCTGTTATCTATCGTGACATCTGTTTCCATCCCTCTCTGGTTGTGTCTTATGTTCATGGATAACCCACAATAAAGCCTGGGTTTCTAAAGACAGTCACTAAGAGTTGTTCATAGGCCAATGCTCTCTAACATTAATATGGTTAAGAACCACTGGAATGTTTTTATAAATGCAGAGCTCCAGGTCCCATCCTCAGAGATTACTGATTCATAGACAGATTTGATAATGTGACCACAAGCCCTTGCCTGGTCTGCTTTCCATCTATCCCTTCAGCCTCAACTTCCTTCATGGCCCCGACACCTATTCTAGTCATATTGTTCTGCTGAGGGAATGTGTTCTCTATCCAGGTCCACAAGAGGGTGTAGTTTTAAGGGCAAGAACATCCTAGTGCTGTGCCCTACTCCCATCTCTCTCCTTCTAGGAGATTTATGTTTAAATTTCAAGGGCATGGGAAGAAACTAAGAGTCAATCACTCCAGCAGAAGTTCTAAGGAACTCCTTTCATTGGCCTGGGTCTTAGAGAAGGTGGAGGTTCCTCCCAGGTTAAAAGTCCCCTTCTTCCACACCCCTTCCGACTCCATGTTTGAATCCCCTTCCACAAACAGTCCATTCATGGAAGCCATCTTTCTCTCTCCTGGATATTCCCTCTGGAGTCCCCTTCCATGAATAGTCCCTTCGTGGAAGTCTGTCTTCCCCTCCTAAACTCCCTCTCTCTCTATTCCCTTCCACTCAGTGTGGAAGCTGCTTTCCTCTTCTGGATTCCATCTTTCTGGATTCTCTCACTCAGTGTGAGAGTTAGCTGTTTCCTTCTCTCTCCTTCTGCTGTTTCTCTAAATAAATCACTTTCTACAAACACTTTTGAGTCCAGCATTTACTGCACACTGCACCGTGGTCCCCTCTCTCATTCTTGAGAGGGCAGGAGGCCAAAAACCTGGAGAAACATCCTCTCAGGGGAGCTAAGGACACCCTGAACCCGTGAACCCCAATATTACATTTTGGCGAGCCAGCCAGAAGAGGGGGTATACCAGAAAAGGGGTACAGCCAGGAAAGACATACAGCTGGAGAAGAAGACTTCAAAATCGTGAGTAAAACTGGCCCCATTCTGTCCTGTCTCTTTAAGAACATCTGAAGTGGTGCAGCCAGGGAGGTCTGCAGGGAACCTGAGCAGTGGTACCTCAGATGCATGACCCAGTCCCTCTTAAGCAGCGCGGCCCAGCCAGAATTAAAAGCGCAGTTTTTTTACCTTCAAGCTCTCTCTCTGCTTTCCGTCTCCTTCTCTATCCTTTGGTTATTATCTCTGGGACCAAAACATGAGGGAGCCTGCTGGGTGAAGCCTGTGAGCACTGCCCGTGGGCCTTTCTCACCTTACTGGCCAGGAACAGCCCAGCCCCAGGGGTGGGACTGAGCGCGCAGCCCCCAGCTGGAAAAAACAGCAGGGAGGGCCGAGGTACAGCTCGAGCCTTCAGGGGCCGAGGAGCACGGCAGCCTGGCGCGCATAGCTCTGGCAGGCCTCTTTGGCATTCTCCCGTCCCAGGCAGCAGGGTAAAAAGGTTCCCCAGGGTGTTTGCCTGCCAGCCACGGGTCTCTGCGTGGGCAGTAGCTCGGGAAATGGCCCAGGTCTGCCCGTGATTCTGGCGGGGTCAACATGGCGACTAAAAGCCGTGGGGGTGGGGAAACTCACAGCGGCCCAGCAGCAGCTCTGAACAGGGCTTTTAAACTTAGTGGCAAGCAGCTTTTTTCCTCTGCAGGTGCAGCTCTGAGGGAACGAAAGCAGCTGAAGCAGCTGCTGGTGGTCAGCCCTGCCCGGCTTTTAGGCAGGCCACACCACTTCAGGGTGCAGCATTCTCATTCAAAATACAGCTTAAGAAAGCTTTCTGCCTCCCCCTAATGCAAGTGGCCTGTTTGCACAGTTGGTTAAGCTGTACGCTCTGCATCTGCAAGGTTGCTTGTTCAGATCTCTGGTGGAGCTGGTCTTAAATTAGTAAAAGCTTTTGGGGGAAATTCAAAAGCTAAAGGCTATGGGACTTTGTGTTTAGTATATAATTTGTCTTGCTTAGGATTGCCTCTCTCTCTAGCAGAACTTTTCCATCTAGAAGATCATAGTTAAACTGGGTCCAGGCCCAAATAGTCAATGGCAGGTCTCACAACCTTAAGAGCATTTTCCTACAAGGGAAAATGGGTTAGGGGAGAGGAGGCCTGGGTCCTGAGGGCAGTGTTCCAGCCTCAGCCATGTAGCCTGCCTTCTTTAAACTGTGTGCTCTAATGGTCCCTCCCTAAAAGTTTACTCTTCTGGGGCAGTTTTATAAATTGGCCTGTGTAAATTGGACTTTTGCTGGAAAATATCGATACCCATCTCTGAGCCTCACTGGCCTTGTTGGGGCTCCTTAATACATGACTACTTGACCCAATAGCTCCTTTCATTCCATGTCTCTATGGTAGTCGCTGGAGGTCATGTAGGCAGTGAGAGTGGTCCTATAATGCTGGTAGGTTGTGACTGGAATCCCGTACATAGGAGGCCCTCTAATAAGATGGATCATGCACCTTAGGCACACGAAATTTCGGGGTGCTGACTGAAAAACGTTTCATTTTAGTACCCATTTTACCTGGGGAACGCCTCAGGTCGAAACGGCTCTAATTTCTTTAACTGGGGATGTGGGCATCCCTTGGGTTCAATTTCAAATGTGTGCTTCTATTCCCAAGCCCAAGTCCCCATTAAAGTGTATACTGGAAAATTAAGACCAATTTAACACATAGTATTTAAGGAAAAAGCAGCTCATTTTTTCTCCAAATAGTGTGGCCAAATTACCCTCTACCAAATGAAAAACCTAACCCCCAAAGGGAAGGGAAGAAAACCCAACAGCTTTCCTTGAGCAATTGTGGGAGACTTTAAAAAAGTACACCCTCCTGTCACCAAACTCCATTAAGAATCAGTTAATACTAAAGGATAAGTTTATTAGTCAGCAGCAAATATCAGGCAGAAGCTCCAAAAGCTGCCTTTAGGACAAAAACAGAGTCTAGAATCTTTACTAAACGAGACAACCTCAGTGTTTTATAAAACAGACAGGAGGAACAGTCTTAAAAAAATATGAGAGATTAGCCTCAGTCATAGCTTTCAGGCAAGCAGACCCTAGGGGCTCAAATGAGGGAAAAACTTGGGTTAGCCGCCAGTCTGGCAAAACTTGTTACCAGTGCGGTCTAAAGCGACATTTTATAAGAAATTGTCCCCAGAGGAATGGACCACCATCTCGTCCATGCCCACTGTGCCAAGGGAATCACTGAAAAGCACACTATCCCAGGGACAAAGGTTCTCAGGGCCTGAGGTGTCTGACCAGATGACCCAATGGCAGGACTGAGGGTTCCTGGAGCAAGCGCCAGCGTAAGCTGTCACCCTCACAGAGCCCCAGGTAAAACTGACCATAAAAGTCCAGGAAGTTAATCTCCTAGACACTGCATAGCCTTCTCAGCATTTCTCTCCTGCCCTGGAGACTTGGTGCTTCTTAAATCTCTCCCCTCAGACTCTCCCTCTCTAGGCCCATCCTAGGAAGAATGATTTTTGGTCATTCTGTCCACTCTAACAGCAGTTAAGGTAGTGGAAATAAACTCATGAATTCATCACACTTGGCTGAAGCCTTGACTACCTCCTGAGGAAAGTCATAGACCCTCCACTCCACAGCCTGGAGTTCCAGGAAACAGCCCTTCATGTCCCTGCAAGCCCTTAAAAAATCTATATCTGCTTTTCCAACAAAATCCTCAGGGAATTAACCACTCATAAGTCTAATTTATATCCTGGCATTAAAAGGACTATAGCCCGCAATTTCACTGTCTCTCAAACTCTGAGTATTCTTTTCATAGTGAGAAGAGAACCTGCCTCTTCCTAGGAAAAATGCTGCTATTTTGTAAACCAGTTAAGTGTTGTTTTAAACATAGAACTCAGGAATCAATCAAACAAAGAGCTAAAGACCTTCAAAAACCTGGCTCTGTTCTCTCCTAGGCTCGTTTATAACCATTCTATATTTGTTGGTCTCTGGGCTTTTCATCTTTAACCACCTTGTCACATTTGTTTCTTATAAAACCATAAGGTAACAAATAATTCTGCCACTGGAATCCCAAATGTCCTTGGCTCGTGGGCTCTATTGTGGACCTTTAGATCAACCTGCACCCCTGAAAGGCTCCCCTCTGGAGGAAACCTCAACTGTAGGGCCCCTTCTATGCCCCATTTCATCAGGAAGTAGTTAAAGAGGATCGACGTCCATAATTCTAACAGAAGTTGATCTTTCCTGTTCCAAGGGGGGGAATGAGGGAATGTGTTTTCTTTCCAGGTCCATAAGGGGGTGAAGTTTTAAGGGCAAGAACTTCCTAGCACCATGCCCCCCCATCTCTCCATTCAGGAGATTTAAGGTTTATGTTTGAATTTCATGGGCATGGGAAGAAACTAAGAGTCAATCACTCCAGCAGAAGTTCTAAGAAACTCCTTTCATTGGCCTGGGGTCTTACAGAAGGTGGGAGTTCCTCCCAGGTTAAAAGTCCCCTTCTTCTACACCCCTTCAGACTCCATGTTTGGATCCCTTTCCACAAACACTCCATTCATGGAAGCCATCTTTCTCTCTCCTGGATTTTCCCTCTGGAGTCCCCTTCCATGAATACTCCCTTCATGGAAGCCTGTCTTCCCCTCCTAAACTCCATCTCTCTCTATTCCCTTCCACTCAGTGTGGAAGCTGCTTTCCTCTTCTGGATTTCATCTTTCTGAATTCTCTCACTCAGTGTGAGAGTTAGCTGTTTCCTTCTCTCTCTTTCTGCTGTTTCTCTCTCTAAATAAATAAATAACTTCCTACAAACACTTTTAAGTCTGGCATTTACTGCACACTGCATCATGGTCCCATCTCTCATTCTTGAGAGGACAGGAGGCCAAAAACCTAGAGAAACATCCTCTCAGGGGAGCTAAGGACACCCTGAACCCCAATATTACACTGCTATAATTCTTTTCATCTCAAATATTCCCTCAAGTTTCAAGACCTTTGAATGTGCTGTTCCTTAAGAATAGCATAGTATGCTATTATTTAGTTAACATCTGATTTTACTGCAAGATTGCAATGACCATTAAGATAGAAATTGTGTCCTCTTTATTGTGTTGTCAGTGTTCAATAAATGTTGGTAATAAATTAATAATAAAAACGAATATTTTTTAAGTTTCCTTAGTGATCTCTTGGCAGTTTGTCTACAAATAAAACTTAGAAAAGATATTGAAATTTATCTTGGGCCTCAAGAAAGAAATATGCCTTTTTCCTAGGGATAACTGCTGAATTCTGATTCACTCTGGTTTGACAAGTAACTATAACTCCTAGCAAAGTTACACTCACTGGTAATTAAATGCTACAAATCCAAGGTCCCTAACATGAATATGCCATACAGTATAGACTTAAAATTGGCCATTCAAACTTATACATTATTGGTTTTAGAAAGCAACAAAACCCACATTATGTATTTCTTTTGCAAGCTGTAACCTTATCGGAGATTTTTATCTGTCTTATTTTTCTAATTGAAAACCCATTGCTATTATAATTTTAATGAGGAGGATTCGATGAGATGTTGATTTTTTTTATGTCCAGATGATTTTAATTGTTTTATGTTACATATTATTAACTCCTCACTTAAACACCAGCATGAGGAATCCTGGTGGCCTAGGACTGAGAATATAGCAGCGTTCTGTAGCTCTACTTTAAGTAATGCTGTATTCTTTTGCCTGTAATTTTAAAATAAAGAAGATAAGCTTCTCAGAAAAGATTTTTCATTTACCGCCTTAGAGTACTTTTCACTGTTCAATAATTTAAGAGTTGGGTCTATTCACTGCAGTATATCTTTGGTGAAACTCTAGACGTTTCAATTTGTGGACAGGGAAGCGTTTAGAGTGAATTCAAACTAGTGAATATTGCAGTGGCAAGTTGGTTTGTCTTGCTTTATTATTTAAGTTGCTGCTGATATACCAGTCATCTGGTGAGGGTACTGTTAACACTGTTTTGGAAGGGCAGTGAAATAAGGGGGGATAAAAAACCAGTTTAATACTCTTTAAGAAGAAGAGCTTTCTAGTGGTCTGTGAATTTACAACTGTGAGAACGGCTTGATATAATATGGTGTGTGTCTTCTGTTTGACTTTTCATAGAATAGTTGTAGCGTAATCTTCCAATTCACTGACAGTCAATTTGGTTTCATTTTCTTTTAAGCCATCCCTGCATCTCAAAGGAACACAACTGTTATATCTCCGTCAAGATCTATAAGACTATAATTACAGAGCATCAGTTTAATAATACAAGCAAGATGTGCTGAAAAACCCAAAAGTCCTAAACTGTTCCCTAAAATTAACTTTTATTATAATTTTAAAAAATCCACTTTAGTAATAGTGGAGTCACAAACTATTTTTCTTATCAATAGGGAATATGGAATCTATTCCAAAATATATAGCAGTCTTCCATAATATTGATCCCACTCAAGAGGAAGAAAAATCAGGGGGTGGTGAGGGAAGCTTGTGGGATTTCTATGAAATAAGTAAATAAAAAACCATCGTATTTTAAAATTCGTGAGCGTGGAAAAAGTCCTCACCCAAGACAAATTTATAGTTTTTCTTAAATATTCTCTTATTTTTTGAATAAAATAAGAGTCACTTTCTTTCACCTTGAGACCCTACTCATACTTTATTTGAAATAATTTTGAATCATGTTAATTCAAGAACAGTATCAAATCTAGTGTCTTTATAAAAAGGAAATTGTGTGCAAAGACAGTGAAGACTAGAGTAAGTGCAGTTTTCTGAGAGACCAAGTGAGGAAATCAGGAGGAGAGAGGATCAGAAGATGGAAAAATGGGGAAGGGAGGAAAATGGAGTACAAAGTGAATTGAAAGTGGGCTTTCTACCCAAAGAACTATAAATCATTCTACTATAAAGACACATGAACACATATGTTCATTGCAGCCCTGTATACAATAGCAAAGACCTGGAACCAACCCAAATGCCTATCAATGATAGACTGGACAAAGAAAATGTGTTACATATACACCATGGAATACTATGCAGCCATAAAAAACGATGAGATTGTGTCCTTTGTAGGGACTTGGATGAATTTAGAAACCATCATTCTCAGCAAACTGACACAACAACAGAAAGCTAAACACCACATGTTCTCACTAATAGGCTTGTGTTGAACAATGAGAACATGTAGACTCAGTGAGAGGAGCATCACACACTGCAGACAGTTGGGGGGGCAGAGGAGAGACAGTGGGGGGTGGGGGGGGGTGGGGAGGGATAACATGGGGAGAAATGCCAGATAAAATAAATACATTTAAAAAACAAATAAACAAAAACGAAAAAAAAAAAAAAGGGCTTTCAATTTGGGATGATTGACATTGATATTGGAATCATCTTGGGAAAGCTGTATTATAACAATACAAGTTTTCTTGCTAAATTGTCTCCTTTAATGAAGTACAAATGTAGGAGGAATATACACTTTCCCACACCGTTTTTAACAGATAGTTCATGGAAATGAGCGACTGTGTTAAGGAAAACTGAGTCCACAAGGGGCGTGGTTTCAAAGGCAGGAACTTCCCAGCTCCATTCCTGCATCCATGTCCCCATCGGGGAACCTAGACTACTTTATCTGACTTTCTGGCTCATGGGCTAGGTAGAAATTCCAGGTGAGCTCCTTTGTTTAAAAAGCCAGAGAAAAGTTTTGGGAGGAGGGGTCTCTAAGTTGCAGACCTAGCAGCCAATCCAGTATCAGAGTCAAAGATCAATCACGCCAATGGAAGTTTGAAAGAACTCCTCTCACTGAATGAGAATATGAAGGGGGCAGGAATAACTCCCTGGTTAAAATGCCCCTGTCCCTTACCTGTTCAAGTATTCCCTCCGGATTCCCCTCCCGTATTCCCCTCCCAGGTATGGGAGCTCTCTCTCTCTCTCTCTCTCCTCTCTTTCTCTCTCTCTCTCTGCCTAATAAATCGCTCTCTGCTGAACTCTTTGGGTCCATGATATTTACATAAATGGCACCACACCTTCAGGGCCCCTTCCCCATTCTTGGGGCAAAGAGAGGCCAAGAAACTGGGCACATCTGATTGAGGAAATTGGAAGCATCTTTGGGACACCCCCACAGCTCTGCTTGTCCCCTGTTACATTTTTGGCAATCCACGGGGAGGGAGCTAAGCACCTGTGTCCCATCCACTGGTTACAGAGACTTATATATATCTGTAAACTGAGTATTTACATTAGAATTAAATATATTTAAAAAATTATATGTCACCTTAGACTAAATATCTTGGATAAAATTAATAAACATAAAAATTCTGCCTTGAAGTGGGTGTGTATGTAGATTTGCATGTATGTTTGTGTTTATGTCTTCCAAGCAGCAGATCTAACATTGTTTCACTAGATAAAACTAATATGAAATATAGAGACTATAGTTTCATTAACAAAGGGATAATATATAGTAGACAAAAATTATATTTGGCATAAAAATGTAAAACAATTTGTAATTTATTTTGTCAAAATTTTAGTTAATAATTGATAGTGATTTATTGTTCCATAACATGGTACCATGGAGGAACACAAAATGAGATTTTCAAAAGCACATTATTCATATATTAAAATATCAGAAGAAACATTTTTAATTTCTAAGAAACATGATTATATAAAATATGTAAGGCTTTATTGGGGGAATTTGTAATTTATTCAATTCCTGTAATAAGACTTTAGATTTGGAAGCAAATTCTACAATCATGTAAAGAAGTTCACTTGATGAAACTAAGATCAGTATAATTTTGTGACTTACTTCTTAGCTCACTGTTTATTAAGACAGAATAAAAACTGTAACTAATATCTTCCAAGTTGTCTTTATGGTTCCTTCTCAAATATTGCATGTTTTCCCTAAGAAAAATAATTCCAAGTTACTCCTATCACAGTAAGTAGTACCACTCATTTTCTAAAGCTACAAACTTAGGGAAAATCATATTTTATATATCCCTTTAATATCTGCATTATAGCTATGGATTCGATCTCAACAATATTGTCAGTTTTTTTCACCTTCACTATTGCTGACATAGCTGAAGGCACTGTCTTTCTCGCCTGGAATATTGCCAAAGTCACCAACTTGGACCTATTGCTTCCCCTACTGCCCCTCAGTAATCCATTCTTCACAAATGGGTAGAATAATTTTGTTAATGCAAATCTGATTATATTACAGGCCTGCTTACAATTCTTGAATATTTTATATTATACTCAATATAAGTCAAATTTTATTTCTTTGGCTTCCAAGGTGTTCTATGGCCCAAATTTGTCTTTTTTTTTTTTTTTTTTAGATCTTTTTTTTTTTTCTTAGTCTCACTAAATGTTTGTTGATTTTTGTTTAACTTTTCCAAAAATAGATTTTCATTAATTTTTTTTTTTTTTTTTTCTGAATTCATTTATTTTCTATTCCCTTTTTGTCCACTACTCTCCAGTCACAAAGACATTCCTAAAACACATCAAGACTTGAAACCTCAGTGCCTTTGGACTTGCTTTTAATTTTCCTGAAACTCTCATGCCACAAATTTCAATGTTTACCTACTTTTCATTATTTGGAATTCAGCTAAAATGTTGCAGCATGTTAGAGACACCTGCTACAACACTGGTCCCACTGACTGCTGTGTATCACCTAACCTTACTGTATTAACTTCATTGCATTTATCAACACATGAAATTCTTGTCACAGTATAAGCCCCATGAGAACAGAGACATTGTCTGACTAGTTCTTCATTGTATTTCCAGCTCCATAATAGTTTCTGACATGTAGTGGAAATACATACAAATATTTGCTGAATATATGAATGATTGTTAATTATATTTGTGCAACAAATGAGTAATATTTAATTTCAAGTTTTCTTCACTTATACAAAAAATGAGGAAAATGAATTTCATGACATAAATTTTAAAGCTTGAATAGATGCAAATGATAATTAAGAAGGTCATATTAACCACTATTAATGCTACTGAAAACATCATTCACCTAAGTATAGGAATCTGTTATTTTGTAAATCATGTCACAGATTTTTTAAAATCATGTTTATTTATATCTCAAAATGAATGAGAAGCAATACTAAGAAATACTACCCTAGACGGAAATCCAAACACTAGATAAAACAAGTCAGGGAGGCAGAAATGCAAAACCCTGGATGGATAAAGTCATGCACATGTGAATGTCATTAGGAAAGAGAAGGCAGCACTGGATTCCTGCAATTTAGGACCCTAAAAGAACAATCACCATCATAAAGAATGGGTAATGTGTAAATGACATTCTTATTTAAAAATTAAACACTCTTAAGTAAAATGCATATCATTTAAAGAAGGCCTTTCATCTACTGTGCACAGAAAATGAACACACACTCTCACCTACACACCAGGGATGAGAATATGCCACAAGAGGATACATACAAAATATGCAAGGAGGGAAATCTAAGGGAGTGGTACACCTATGTATGGGATATCTGGTGCTCAGAAGTTTAAAACTAGCAACAAAAACTTCTTCGGATCCATTCAGCTCAGGAAAGAAAAGAAAGTGACAGTCAGTGATAAATATTAGCAGATCACAGAAATGAAAAAATAAAAATAAAAACGACCATCATTTGACTTTAGACTTCTATAGTACGGGAAATAATCTTTCAGTAGAAAAATACTATCCACTGAAGATTCACTCTATGCTACACTGCACAAGGTATCTGTACAATGCTTTTACATTTAATTCTCACGACAATTTCATAAAGAACATACCTGAACCCAATTTAATCAAAGGCCAAAAAACCCCCTGGGTACTATTAAGTAAAGTGTCAATAGTCACACACAAAAAAATCACCATTATATTGGACATGAACAGAAGTTAGTGTTACTAAAGAATTCATATTCCATTATTTTATTAAAATATCAAAAGCTTTTCAATATATATATTAATATTTCTGGCTTATAATGTCATCATTTTTAATATGTGTCATCCAGTGAAAAAACTTTGGAAGGACTGCAGTCTGCTATTCATCTTTATACCTCATCTACAGTTCCTATTATTTTCTTAACTGTTTTTCAATTATACATTCAAAGTACCTGAAAATGTATGTATATTTTTACCTTATATCATGCTTTTTAAAATGTGCAAGAAGCAAGTCTGCATTAAAAGTAATTTTAACTCCAAGGAGGCCAGTAACAGATAGAAGACAGAAATCAGCTAGTTCCACATAACAACTACTCAAAGTTATGTTTACTAACATAAATCTTACTTAACAGCATCAGGCAACATCTAACGTCAAGATGAGTTGGAGAATAGTGTGAGAAGAAGGCAATATACTAGCTCAGTATTAGCTGAAACTATAATGAGGTGGATAAACTAGTTAATAGGCATATATCTTAATAAGGTGTTAAGGTTTAGAACTCAAAATGCTATTGGCTTACTGACCTGAAGTTAGCATCTGGAGAACTCAATTTACTTGCTCATTTATACATGCATCCATTCATCCTACAAGTAGTAATTGAAAATGCACTGTGTTCTAGGCACTAGTCTAATGTTGAGGAATGTGTATATTTGTGGGTACCACATATCACAAAAATGCTAATTAAGAGGACAATTAAACTAGCTAAACATTTGGTAAATCATGCCTGACCCCACAAGAAGACAATTATGTAAGACTAACTATATGCTATCACTGTCACATTTGCTTTTTAAATTGTGCTAATTTTTAAGACTGCATGTTCTTAAAATATGAGACAGTGATTTTGATAAATCATTTTTCCTAATAACACTCTTGAAAAGAACTTCCAAAATATTCTGTACTCCAATTTGTTGTTTTGCAGATCCATTGATTATCTGCAATGTGAAACATGATTCTGACTGTTCATATATGTTGACCAGGCTCAAGTCATACACTGAAGTCGCCACTAATTGTTGAACCTCAAAAAGTCTCTCTATGATGGAATAAACTACAGCATCTGAAAAGGAGATTTGTCTAGGTGACTTCCAAGTCTTCTTATACTATGCCTTCCACATCATCAGGCAGGCTTATTTTAATACACATCCTCTGGTCTTAGATTGTGACATAACACCATAACACCCAAATCCAAAGAGTTGAGCAATCTCTAAATCATTCTTGCCCCCATTTTCCCACATTCCCTTATCCAGTGAGTCATTAATCTTGGAAATGACTTTCAAGTCCTTATGTTTTCCCCTAATCCTACTGTCAATCATCTACATTTATTATTTTTCAGGTCTCGTCACCAGTTTATTTCCCCTTAATCCATCCCCATATGAGTATGAAATTACCCTTTCTAAAACAAATCTAAACAAGGTCATCCTTTATGCCGAACTGTCTGGAGGATTTACAGAAACTCTGGCTCAAAATTAACTTTGTGTTCTCATTTCTTATTTCTTTCCTGGGACTTCTTGAACCAGTGTCTTTCCCCACCACACACATCCACGCAACACACCTCAATGCTTCCTTAAAAGTGACATGGGTTTTCTTCTGCCCATAGTATCAAACATGCTCTTCTCTGTTGCTTCCTTGCAGGCTCAGGCTCTGCACAATGAGCTCCTGTGAGTGCCTATGACGTGGCGCCAGTGCCAGCTCCTTGATGAAATATTATCTAAAGTCTATAGGCTAAGTGCTCTTTTGTCACTGTATGCATTCACCTATTATAACAATTTTCAAACTTTATTTCAAAGATTTTTTTTCCCTTTGTCTCACTAAGCTAAAAATTCCTTGCGAGTACATACAGAGTGTTATTTTTCTTGTGTATATCAAACACTCAGTAAATGTCAAAAGAGTGAATTAGATTCACTCTCACTCTCAACTGCCATGATTCCTTCATATAGCTTTCCTCTCCAATGAATAAAATGCATGAATAATTGTAATTTAACACCTATAACATAAAGTAAGAAACTGTCACTTTCATTTTCTGTGCCTAGTGTCTTTTGCTCATAAAAGGAAGAACCTCATTGTGGGAAAATTATTATAGAAACATTTAAATGTTACAAAACTGTAAAACGTAACTCTCCAATGTATACTATTGCTTCCTAAAAAAATAACTAGTCTCTTATAAGTTATTGTGATAAAAAAAAAAAAATTCTGTGATGAATGTGTGAATGGAAAATCTAGCCTTCAGCTGGTGATACAAATTTGATTAACAGATAGAATCACACTGTATACTACGAATGTTTTGTGGTCTGTAAAATGTAAAATGTGAAAATGAATTCAAAATGGTGAATTGATAAAGCACTAGAAAATATATTTCAAAAAACAGAAAAGTTTTGAACTTCAGACATAATTATAAATATATATTCCTATAAAGATTTCTGGGCATATATGTCAACAGAAATTTCTAAATCACCAAATCTTCCAAATATCCCAGGTATATAATGTAAATATTTGAGGCTACAAGTAGCTGTTCCCTCAAAGCCCACTACCAGTGTTTTTCCTCACATGGACATTAAATCCTATCATTCTCTTGCTTACAATTCCTCAAAATCTTCCCATTAACAAGAACACAAATAAAAATCCCTTAGGTATTATGGAGGGCTTTTCAAAAGCTGGTTCCTATCACTTGTCTAAAATCATTTCCTGGCAAACTATACCACACTCTTTGCTACAGCTTGCAATTTTCCAAACATGCTGTGCTAGATGACTTTCCTTCACTTCCCATTACATTTGCCTCCCTTCTCTTTACTGCTCAGTAACAAACAAACATTTTCTCAGAATCACCAACCCCATGAAGTCTTGATATTCCCAGGCACCCAGATTGTGTCTTCCCTGTATATCCATTATACTTTTAAACAAAATATTATTAAACATAAGATTAATAGTATTTTGAGTTTTTTAAAATTACTTTCATGGATGCCTGTTTAATATATTCAAAAAATATTGAGCTCCTTCTATGAACATTATAGTTAAATTAATTAGCAGAACAGATGTGGCTTTCGGTCTCTGTAAACTCACAGGCAATTAGATAAGATGGATATTATGTAATTAATAACAATAAAATATGTGATTAGGAGTTAAAAATATGTAAGAATATATTGCAAGGGATCAAGCCAAGTAAGAGGTCATGAAGGCTTCTCTGTGAAAGTATGTTTAAGTTGAACTTGTATGGATAAGCAGGAGAAATGTCCCTTGCATAACACAGAGCGTGATATATAATAATCTCACAGTAAATTTTTGTTGAATAAACAAATAGATGACAAAGTAAAACTTCCCATAATTTCTCATATAATTTTTGCTAACTTCTGACCTTTTTTAAAAAAAAATATTGAAAGTTTAAAGCCTCTGGATTTTGCTTGTAAAGATGAATACACAGGCTTTCAACATAGATGATTTATGAGAATTGCAGCCCCACCCATGCTTCACATTCTACCTCTAGGACACTGCTTATTAAAGTCAGAAGAATAAGTGACATGTCAAGTTTCCAGGACCATGCCAATTTCTAAAAACTCATTTATTAGCTATGGTACAGAAACAAAAGGTGCCCAGCAATTTTCAATTTGGCTAAAAAATTTAATTAAACATTCTCATAAAAGCAAAGAAAACTTCCCTATTTAAGCCTCCCTTTTTGATACAAGGAACCTAAACATCATCTCACTGAAAGACAGATCATCCATCTTGTTATATATCTGCAAATACATTTTTTGAAAATGTTCCACTCACAGCTTAATTTATTTTGCCAATCTATTTAAAGAGATAGAGCCAAAATTGTTTTTAAAAAATCAAATTTCTGGCCCGGCGCGGTGGCTCACGCCTGTAATCCCAGCACTTTGGGAGGCCGAGGCGGGTGGATCACGAGGTCAAGAGATCAAGACCATCCTGGTCAACATGGTGAAACCCCGTCTCTGCTAAAACTACAAAAAATTAGCTGGGCATGGTGGCACGTGCCTGTAATCCCAGCTACTCAGGAGGCTGAGGCAGGAGAATTGCCTGAACCCAGGAGGCGGAGGTTGCGATGAGCCGAGATCGCGCCATTGCACTCCAGCCTGGTGACAGAGCAAGACTCTATCTCAAAAAAAAAAAAAAAAATCAAATTTCTGCAACTCAAAGAGCTTGGAGAATTTTCTAGCCTGGTATCTAAATATTTTATTTGATTATAAGGTGGCCAATGCCTGCTATATTTCCAAAGCACTAATTCATAAGCATATGCGATCTGCCAGTAGCAACAAAAAAACTAATAAATTTCATTATCTACATATTTTCAAAAATGAGTTGGAAGATATGCTCGTAATACATGAAAATATTACACAGCGTATGACAGGCTACCACTTGGAAAGAGAAAAGTAAGTGGTACAAGGAATTGTGATGCACTTGCTACTTCCATTTCCTCAACAATTATTTTTACTGCATGTCACTGTACAGTTGAACATGACTGCCATGTCCTTGCTGAGGACAGATCTGAACCTTGAACCATAGATTAGAAAAAGTACCAAGCCCTCAGTTTGATCATCTACTTTGAGGAAAGTGAATTCTTACTACCAGAGAATTTGGAAAATTAACTTTGTTTTTCAAAAACTCATATTCCTAATTTTTGTAGATTAATTGGAAAACCTGGGTGTTGAAGACCAACAGATCTGTTGAAATTTGGGCTTCAGATTCCAACTCTTTCATTTATTAATTGTATAATTTTCATTGGGCTATTGTACCTCTCTGAGACTGCTCCTCATTTGTAAATTAGGGATGTTATATACCTTCATATAAGATACTTATCCAACTCAACCATGAGCCAACTAGAAATACTATATGCTTTTGGTATACCTTTCAAGAATATTATACAAATTAGAGTTTTTGCCTAAGTCTAGCACCTGGTATGAAATATCTTAGTTATCATTCACTTTGATGCATCTCTAGATACATGTTTGTTGTTATTAGTGACAGCATTCATGTAGTGCTCATAATAAAGCAGGTGCAGTTGATATATTATTATTTCTATTTTACAGATGATGGAAATGATCCTCAGAGGAGCATTGTTATAATCAAATTACCCAAGAATGATGCCTAACTCTAAATCCAGATGTCTGACTTCACAGGACAAAACTACTGAAGCTGTTCTCAAATTATTTTTTTAAAGAATTTATTCTTCTAAATTTAATCCCTGAGGGTAATGGGTTATGTCTTAAAATATGTAATGGAACATTAAAAAATGTATTCTTTCATGCTTACTTTTGTCCAAAATATAAATAAATTTGATATCAAATGCTAAAAAAAGTTTCAAACATACCACCCAGAAAAAGAATGAGAACATAACTTCAAAAACTCAGTTACATACATATCTTGTATGTCACTTGTCATCTGCACAATCAAAACAATAATACTACCTACCTCAGTAAGGCTGTCATGAGAATTAAGTGAAATAACTAATGCTTGTAAACCACTTAACATGGTGCTAACCAAATTACTAAATGACAAAGAAAATCCTGAATCCAGATATCTGACCTTATAACATCAACTAAAATAAATATTTGGTTGGGACAAGATTATATATTAATATATTAGTATATATAATTAGTACTATTAAATGAGATCAAAATATTTTTCCAACATTTCAATTCTGTAAGTGCCACTAAATTTTTCCTGAGCTCTTATCCTGGATAAGCATGACTATATTTTTTCACATCCTAATTGTGCTTTAAGGGGATTGAAAACTCTCTTTACCATCTTATTTACCATGTGTTGCTATAATCTAAGGTTTTACTGTTGAGGCAACACTTTCAGAGAAATATAGACTATTAAAGATGAAAAATAAGAAAGGTTTTAGAGACAAGATGGTCCAGTCACCATATTACAGAGGAGGAAAAGCCTCAAAGAGGAAAATGACTTGTTCAGATCATTCTAACTACCACGTGGGGTATGCTTACTGTAGGCCAGGGGGACTAGGAGATTCACAAGATTACTTTTTATCATTATAAAAGTTAAATATGATACTCTTCTTTTCCTTCTTATGTAAAGAAAACTGAGGCTTATAAAGTTTACATAAGTCACCAATCATACAAAAATGGCAGGCTCATAAAAGTCATTAATTTTTTTTTTTTTTAGAAAGAAAAGGAGAGATGAAAGAGATACACTAATACAAACCAATCCCACTTCTCAATCAAGACTTTGGCATTCCCACGTGGTACATGCTCCATTGTACTTCATTTGGTGGTCAAATGGTTTAAATACATCTGGATTTCACCCTATGTCTCTGGCTGTTGCTCATTCTGGGACAGAGACTGAGATCACTACTCTATTTTATAAGGGTCATTTTGACAAGCTACATTAATGACACTCAGAGTATTTTACACTTGAAAACCCACAATGAAGAGATATGTCAGCTTTCAAAGGAAGTTGTTTCCCTGAGGAAAGTGGAGGCTGAGAGGTCTGGAGGCTGAAAACAAATCCATCTGTTCTTCAAGAGATATACTACTGCTTTACACTGTTAAAGGCTGGTCAGGAAAAAGCAAGAATCTTCTGGAATCAGTCTACTTTCATCTCTTATTTATATGTCCCCAGAGGCTTGGAGAGTTATATTATTAAGGTAAATGTTTTTTACTGGTAACATCTTAAAATTCCTCACTAAAGACAGGTATGAAGTTATTAAAACATCCGATTTCATGGCCACTCCTCAAAATGTCTAAAGCTAAACTTCTTATTTAAACTTTCAATTATCATCTGAGATATAATTTGTAATATATTTCATTATACATCAAGGCCAATATAAAAATAATTGTAGAAAGAGTAAGAACAATATTGTGTATAAGAATTAAAGAAGATGATTCATTCACAGTACTATTATTTAAATTTGTCATAAATTTGCATTTTGCAATTACATTATTAAAAAATGATATAGATTCATTTACAGGAAAATTTGTATATGGGGGTTTAATTATGAAGAATTGAACACCTTTTTACTTTAAATTAAAACCTACATTTTAGCAACAAAGATTCAGTTTCCCATTTTCAACCTAGTGAATCAATACAGTATATGACAATCCACTTAATAATAATATAATAATAATCAATTTTGCTTTCATACTGATTATTTAATAACATTGAGAAACTCCTAACACACTAGGATTTAAATCTCTTCCTATGAGTATATGAAGCTATGCTTGCATTAAGCCATCTGGGACTTTAGCTTTGTGGGTCAATAAAGAAACCATTTGCAATAGGGGGAGGACAGTCTCTAAAAGTAAAACTTCAAGGAAAAGAGCTGTTCTCCATAGAAAATTCATTTCAGAGCACAAGGAAAGAAAGAATTTATATATATCAGAAGGAAGACTCTTTCATAAAGCCCTCAAGGACCATATCCATACTCTCTAGGAATAAAGATGTAGCCTTCTCTTTTATCTTTCTTTTTTTTTTAATGGCAGAAACCACTTCATTTCACTTGTCATTCATCCCTTCAATACATATTCATGAAGTACCTGTTATGTTCTAGGATCTATACAAGAAAAACAAGGAACAAGGATGAGGAAATAATTTTTCACAGTCCAGTGAACAAGGAACATATATAAACAAATAATTTTTATTATGTGTCAGAATTATTCTCTACAATAATAGATAAGGAAAAGATAGGGCAAAAGAGGAAGTTATTAATTCTCCTAAGATAAAAAGAGAAAGATGGTAGGAAAGTTTATACAGAGAATAAATAAGCAAGTTTTAACTTGTACAAAATATAAATTGGCATTGGGCAAATATAATAATAGCTAACACTACCAGTTGCTCACTGTGTACAAGGCACTGTGTTAAGTGCCTTACAAATATTAATAATCTCATTTAATTCTCAAGATAGCCACTGAAGTCAGTGTTGTTATTATTTACAGTTTGTACATGACAAACTGAGGTGCAGGGAAGTTCTGAACTTTGCTCATCATCAGGTACTGAAAGATTAGGATTTAAACATAAGCTTGCGTGATCATTGACCACTATTCTATCCTGCCTCCCAGGTAGAGAAAGGAGGGGCAGCTCATAGAATAAACATTTAAGTTAGAGGTGCATCACAGCATTGAGTAATTTAGCATGTCTGGAGCAAAGGCTCTGATATAGTTTGGATATTTGTCCTTACCCAAATCCCCTGTTGAAATGTAATCTCCAGTCTTGGAGGTAGGACCTTGTGGGAGGTGTTTGGATCATGGGGATGGATCCATCGTGAATGGCTTGGGCCATCCCCTTGTTGATAAGTGGGCTCTTGCTCTGAGTTCACACAAGATCTGGTTGTTTCAAAGTGTGTAGTACCACTTCCCCACCCCATGCCCCGCTCTCTCTCTCTCGCTCCATTCTTGCCATGTGATATACCTGCTCCCCCTTTGCCTTCTGCCATGACTAGAAGCTTCCTGAGGCCTCCCCAGAAGCAGATGCCACTATGTTTTCTGTACAGGCTGCAGAACCAGGAGCCAATTAAGCCTTTTTTCTTTATACGTTACCTTGTCTCAGGCATTTATTTACAGCAATGCAACAACAGCCTAATACAGGCTCTATTTAGGAACTGGCAGGAATATAATTGGAGAGAAGCAAGAAGTACCAGACAAGAAGGAATTTGTATTCTGTGCATACTGAGGAAAGAATAGAGAATTATAAGACTCTTGTTCAGAAGATAAGATGGGAGATGATCACCTAATTTTACATGAGACAATGGCGTCAGTCTGAAATAAAACAATATCAATGTGGACAAAAGTGATTACCAAGATTCTTAAGAGGAAGAGCAGAAAAAATTTAGAGAAAGACTGAATGTAGTGAGTAAAGAAGGAAAAGACTAGAGTGACCCCCAGGCATTCAGCATGAGTGGCATGGTATTTAGTGAACCAAAGACCAGGACAAAAGATGAAAGTTGTTTTCCAAGGAGCCAGATCACCAGGTTTCCTGTACTTAAGAATTCCATGTGCATCTTTAAGATGTGAATATGCCTAGTCAGCTTGTATGAAAGCATCATCTGTTTACTAGAGATTTCTGTGACAGTGGATACCATTTTCCTTAATTCCTTGGTTAGGCAACAATATATCATTTGGTTCTTTTTGCAGTCCAAAACATAAAACAAACAAAAAACATTTAACAAAACACATACAATATCGCCCTTCACACCTAATTCTTGCAAACTCACAGGGAGAATCTATTTTCATTTTTTTCTAAAACATTTAAATAGCTTTATTTATGTTATCTTACCAACATTTACATTATTGCATGAGCTAAGGAATAATTTAGCCCTATTTTTAAAGAGCAAAGAGAGGTTAAGTGGCTTTTCTGGGGAATCTGGAAATAAAAGTTCAATCGAGAATCAGTTCTTTGTGTGTACAGCAACTGGCAAGTTATTATTGATATTTCAAGGGGCTTGACTTGTTAGAATATGTATTTACTAGCAAACAATGAGCAGAGAAGCAGAAGGAGAATTGAAGAAGCTTCTTTTTCTTTCATAATAGAGATTTCATTTGTTGAGGACCAGTACAGACATTTCGATTTGTACACAATTCTTAACCTATGCAACAAAAATCTAAAAAGCAATGTATTTCTTTTTAAAAGTTACTCCAGATTAAAATTTGGAAACAAATTTTCCTTAAGAGGCAATCAAGCACCTGTATCTTCCCATATTGATAAGCTGTTACATACCTCCCTTCAATTCACAACTGAATAGGCTGTACACTACATATTCAAATTTTAATCTTTCACAGCACAGTAACAAAGTTATTAGGAAAACAGGACTTCCACAACCAAAGATGGTACAGAGTGCACACAATTCTGACAGGCAGAGACGCATTCAAGGAGTGGTTTACCTTAGGAAACAATTCTACTAAAAAACAACATGGGAATAGAATTAATTTAAAATGTTCAAGACATTAAATATAAGACTGACTCCACATTGCCATTTAATATGCTTTGTATGATAGGATATAAAAACTAAACCCCATCTATGGAATGTTAAGCTGACAACCGAGACAGTCAAAGCCTCCCATAATTCAATATCCCACACTATTTTTTGGTTGTACCAAAAAATAAACAACCAGCAAATGATTTCCATCTGTTTCCATTCAGGACATAGGCATAGGCAAAAACTTCATGACTAAAGCACCAAAACCAACAGCAACAAAAGCCATAATAGACAAATGGGATCTAATTAAACTTAAGAGCTTCTGCATAGCAAAAGAAACTATCATTAGAGTGAACTGGCAACCAACAGAATGGGAAAAAATTTTTGCAATCTACCCATCAGACAAAGGGCTAATATCCTGAATCTACAAAGAACGTAAACAAATTTATAAGAAAAAAACAACTCCATCAAAAAGCGGGCAAAGGATATGAACAGATATTTCTCAAAAGAAGACATTTATGCAGCCAACAAACATATGGAAAAATGCTCATCATCACCAGTCATTAGAGAAATGCAAATCAAAACCACATTGAGGTATCATCTCCATGCCAGTTAGAATGGCGATCATTAAAAATTCTGGAGACAACAGATGCTGGAGAGGATGTGGAGAATTAAGAATACTTTTACACTCTTGGTGGGAGTGTTAATTAGTTCAACCATTGTGGAAGACAGTGTGGCGATTCCTCAAGGATCTAGAAATAGAAATACCATTTGACCCAGCAATCCCATTACTGGGTATACACCCAAAGGATTATAAATTGTTCTATTATAAAGACACACACACACGTATGTTCACTGAGGCACTGTTTACAACAGCAAAGACTTGGAACCAACCCAAATGCCCATCAGTGATAGACTGGAAAAAGAAAATGTAGCACATTACACCATGGAATACTATGCAGCCATAAAAAAGATGAGTTCATGTCCTTTGCAGGGAGATGGATGTAACTGGAAACCATCATTCTCAGCAAACTGACACAAGAACAGAAAAA
>NW_016107428.1:2768276-2805800 GCF_001604975.1 Cebus imitator
TTGGACATCCTGGCTGTGGGGAGGGCCCATGCTGGGTGCCTGTGGGCCGCGGCCCGCTGAAAGCCTTCATGAAACTGGCTGCCTGGCCACTGCCAATGAAGCTTTTTATATAAGACAGACTCATGTATTTCTTAATGCACTGCAAGCTTTTAGACTGACCTGTCTTTTCAATAAATAACAGATCTCAAGTAGATGCTGAACGTCATTGAGGTATTCATAAAAATATAGACAAAAATGTTTGTTGTATACAATTTTATGTTTCCATCAAATATCATTCTGCAATGCATCATCATACCATAACATTAAAGAAACATATTTTATATATTTCTACCATCAAATGCTATAAGAACAGGGTCTAATATGCATTATTTTTTATGCTCAGGAGAGAGACTGATGAAACTCAACAGCCAATATTGTCTATGAAATAATTCTTCAGTCATAGGGTGAGATGGCAAATGACCACTTTATCTTCCTTCAACCACTTTTTCACTTGTTTTACATAGTTTCTCAGGCTCCCATATTCACTTGAATTTTTTCACCCTCTGGCTGTTCCTTCTTAGTTTCTTTGGTTCCATTGCCTGACCTTTGAAGACCAGGGCAGCCCTTGGATTTCTTCTGTGTTTTATCTGCACTTACTTCCTACAGATAATCTTATCTAATCTAGGTAGGACATGATAGTCCTTTGAGCTAGAGTAAAATGCCTTAGAAGGGAAGAAAAAAAGGTTGCATACTGAATGTATTTTAAACGTAGAGCAGCAGAATTTCCAGAAAGACAGAATATGGGATATGCCTCAGAGAACTAAACTACCTATTGGATACTATGTTTATTACATGGGTGATAAAATAATCTATACATCAAACCTCTGCAACACACAATTTACCTATATAACAAACCTGCACATGTACTCCTGAAACTAAAATAAAAGTAAAAAAAAAAAAGCATTACTTCATGATTTTGGGCTGAACAAGAAGGAGGATAAAGTTTAAAGTTGACATTAACTGTGTCAGATAATGCAGTGATTGGCAAAACTGTGCTAGAAGCAATATCCAAAACTCAGTTTGGATATGTTACATTTCAGAGGCTATTAAGGGTGGCTCAGTGTATTAGTGTTAAATTTAAAAAGCAAAACCAGTACAAGTGATGTGGAATAGGGAAGGTAATGTATGGATTAAACCTTTCAGCATTCTTTGGGGTAGCAGAGAAATCTATGGAAGTCAATCACTTCTGAATCTGGTGGTTCACCTCAAATCACAGTACAGTAGCAGGGCTGGCAGTCAGTAAGAAAAACTGGAAGCAAAACAGAATGAAGAAAGTATAAAACAGAACCTTCAATAACAACCTGAAGGCTATGAAAACAAACTGGAACATGTGAACAAACCAAGGCCCATGTTTATTATTTATTTTCTGTAACCTCAACGGTGAGTGTGACCTGCAGCAGAAGCTGATACTGTTTGTCCTGAACTCCCAATTCAGGACTCAGAGAAGTTAAAGAGAAGACCTAATGGGAGTTATAGGAACTACAATCTTGCTAGTGACCCAGCTCAACAGTTTGAGGGCAAATCAGTGACACTGAGCACACACTGTAACAGCAACACTTGGTACCTCTTCAGATCATAATGACTGCTGGTTTTCTCCAGACAGTCTCATGGCCTACCCTTCATTCCTTGTGACCTTGTTTATTCTTCTGAGGACTTCCTAGATTATCTTTTTAAATTGTAACCCTGTTCTTGACATTAAATCTTTGTTTTCTGCTTTATTTTTGTCCATACCACCGTTTATCTTACAACACACTATACATCTATCTTACTTGTGTATCTTAACTTTTTTCCCACCCACAAGAAAATAAGCTTTATGAGAGCAGGTACATTCACTGTGCTGTTAAATATTGTTTTACATGAGAGACAATATTTGTTAGACTGAATGAACAAATACTAGTTTTGCAATTAAATAAAATGGCCTAATATATTAATCATGTTATGTGGAATACCCTCCAGAAAGAGTGGCTATTATCTTTATATAGATCCTTGACAACAGATATGTTTATTTCTTCAATTAGGTTCAGCCATATGTAATTGCTAATATTTTATTCTTTCTAACCTACAAAAATGGCAGTATTCTATGGCTCAACCTATATGCTAAATGTGACAGGAAAAATGCACAGTAATCTGGGTAAATATATGCATAAAATTGACCTGTACGTGTATGTATGTATGTATGTGCTGATTTCTTTAACTTCCTCAGATTTACAGCTATAGTTCCCAATTATGAAATCTACAAACTAAATGGATATCAGTAACTTCAGTAAAACAAACAAACAAAAAGAAGGCTGTTAATTACCTAGAACACAACTACTTGTAAACCTAACTAGTCCTCTGCAGTTACATGCAGGTTGAATGCTGCTACTCAGCTACTCAGTCCTTTAGTGGGGAAAAACACATCTCTGAACTTCACTGTGCTTTTGCAGTATTACAAGAAGATGATTATTTAATAGCTATCTTTCCCTATTATAAAACTATAAAAAGAAAATTCTAGGTAACGTACCAAGTATTTTTCAGCAGTAAGCAAGGTTTTCATTTATACCTTTGTATCATCATAATTCTTTTGTATAGTCATCTCCTAAGCAAATCCAACCACTTCATAATGGAGCACACACACATACAAACACACACATGCATAAAGAAAAAAGGTATTTTATCCATTTTTACAGGTGAAAATAGAGAAAAAAATGTTATCTAAAAACACTTTTTAAATTAGCGTTTAAAAACTCCCTCATTTTCACATACTTCTCTTCCATTATTCACTTCTTCCCTACATACCTTAAGATTTGGCTATGCCATTCTTATGAAGCCCATTTCTCCATAAACTTAAAGTATGTTTACACTAAGGCACAGTGAGACTTGCACTTATAGGAGGTATGATGAAGGAGGAAACATGTCCCTGGAATCTGGGGTGGCAGATTTAGGCAAGATGCTGAAATGAGAATGGAATGGGATGCTGAAAAAGTGTGCAGTAAAAAAAGAAACTGACTCAATGATCACTTGTGACACTTCAACAAGTTTGTTTCCTCAGGAGTTTTGCAAGATAAGGTTATCTCTTCCCACTCCACATTTGAATAACTTGAGATTAAAAAAATTACCCAAGCTAATATACATTTTATTATTTATTTGTTAATTTATACTTTTTGTTTTGGCAAAGTGATATGAAACAGTTTTAAAATCATACATTTAATCAATTATAGAGCTCACATTGAAATACAGATCTCTTTTATTATATACCAAACATTTCCACATTGCCAGGTAAGCCATGTCATATGTTCTCAATATGGAAACATGACAATGACCAGATAGTAATAGCATATTAACAATTTGTGTTTTCCAAATGAACTGACTTCATCTATCTTCCAAAAGAAAAATAACTGTAAATTATTTAAATGTTTAACTCTAATTTAAGCCACAGTAACTCTAAATTGATATAAACTATTCGTTTTTATAATTGTGTTTGAAGAATTGTCTATATTATAGCTATTGCCATTTTATATAATGAATTACCTAATCTTGAAACACACACATAGAGTTTAAACTAAAAACATTTTTCTTAATTTTAGAGTTGACAGCTGGGATTTGTTACCTGTGACTCCAGTACACCAGGAGTTAAGGGATATGGATATTTAACTACATGTTGAATAGTACAAAAGGTGGAGGACTAACTTGTACAGTAAACACAATTAAATTTTACAATTAGTGCATGGGCCAAATAGGTTTATTCCTGCAATGTGCCCTGTAAAATAATACTACATAAGAACTTTAAATAAATCAAAGCGTTAAAATTTTAACTTTGACTATTATAGTTATCTATAACATTGGGCTTTGGAGTATGAAGTTGGATTCAAAAACTGTTTCTTCCATTCTGCAGACTGGCAGAGAAAGGATTAAAATTTCTCAGCCTCATTTTATCAGATAACACCTACAGGAAAGGTTGTGTAAGTATTGGAATTTGCCGACCTTCAGAATCAAGTTCACTGCAAATCCAGTCAGAAGCTTAAATAAATGAAAGAAAACATGTTAGTGACCTTCACAGAGGCATGAGCTAAACTTTATTAGAATTTACACTGTCTAAAACCCAAAATATTATTTGTAGTTGTTGGGCTTAAGGACATGATGCTAGCACCTATATTGTTATCATCTGCTTAATTATTTAAATTAAAAACTAACTTGTCAATTTAAAATTGGAAGTGATCTTATAAGTGAAATTGCTATTTAACTCTAAAATATTAACTACTGTTTTTATTTCTATTACTCTTATTTATACTTTATTTTCATTGTGATTTCTGTTTCATAATTCCTAGCAATTTGACAATGCAGAATGTAGGTCTCCTACAGAATCACACCCCAAAATAATTAAGAAATGACTTTAATTCTATTTGATTGTGATTCTTTTATTTCTCTTCTGATCTCAGTTCTATCACAGCTCAGAGCACAATACCCCTAAAATATGTTACTATGGCAACTGAGAAAGCCAAAGAGCAAGATGGTTACGATGACCTTCCTCCACATTTTTATGGGAAGCATGGTCATAAAAAAAATTCTCTGATATAGCTTACCTGAAAGTAAGCACCCCTCATTCTAGAGGGGTCCTTTCCCTTACTGGGGAAGAATGAATGCTACACAGAAAGGCCAACATGAATCTGAATGAACAAGACTTGCTGAATCTCTCCACACCCCCAATTCATTACCATAAGCTACACTCTCTCTTTTTTTTTTTTTCCAATCACATTTCTGCACAACTATTCATCTCTTTGAACCTGAGCACAAAAATACAGCTTGCCCTGGGTCTTTTTGTCTTCATTTCTGTAGCCTCCTGGGCTATGTATAACTTGGTCAAATAATTTGTGTATGCTTTTCTATTGTTAACCTGTCTTTTTAAAATCAGCTATGATCCTTGCAATCAGTGAGGAAAAGGTATTACTTTTTCCTCCCATTGTCATGGGGCTATAATCAGAGGGTGCCATGATCTGAAGTATCTAGACTATATCTCTCCTTTTACATTTTTTTTTTTTTTTGGTACATATTCTTTGAGGAATAGTAAATAAATTGCTTTGCCCTCTAATGTGATTAATGAAAATGTTAATGAAGTCTATTTTATTTTCTAATTTTTTGATGTATTTGTTGTCAACCCCTATCCTTCAACCAACTTATATGTGATTCCACAGAAGACTGTAAAAGGAGATTATTTTTATCAGAGTTATCCTTCTGAGGAGAGAACTAAGACTTTCAATAGTTAAAGATTGAGGTAAATTCTGTATTCCAAAATTTTGTTTCAGGAAACAGAATAAAACCTGCTTTGCCAACAGGATTGTAAATAACTGGGAACTACCTATTTGAGTCCACGTTGCCTCTCTTTACATATACAAAGTCCAAGTTTACCTTCCCAATCTCCTTTTCCTTCACAGTAAGAGTTTTATTTTTATAAATAAATTACTACCGATATGAACTTAATATTCCTCACTTGTAAAAATAAGCAATTGGATTTTATTAGTGAATTCCACATAGAGCACTGGTTGTATACAATGCTCTAGTAATTTCAGGGTTGACAGTGAGTATAGTTTACAAAAATGTGCACAATGTTGGTGATGCACTAATAAATAATTTCCGGCAATAGTGAAGGCTAATCTGTAACATATGCCAAATTCTGTGATGTAAATATTACTACAATGTTCAGTTTCAAGCTACCATCAACTTAACAACTGATTCAAAATATTTCTGAATATTTAACAACTAACATTTACCAAGTGATAAGAGCCAACTTCACTGTATGTTCCTACCCTGAAGCTACACATTTAACAGTGATAAAGTAAGAAAAGTCCTGGAGTGCAACCTGGCTTTTTATCCCCAAGATTTTTGACCATAAATACTTTTTATAAACTAACATTAATATAATATACTTTTGCAAGCAATATTGCTGGTCTCTACCTAGCTTCCAACTCTAGTATTTCAATGCAAGTCAGGCCAACATCTCACTCCTGCATTTCTTTGCTACAGGCTTTCTGCCAATACACACTTTTCTTGCTTATGTTGCAGGACAGAAATGTCGTAGAATTAAAACTCCTGAAATAAGCCTTCAGCCAATATTTGAGAGAAGCCTTACAATGTCATCCAAAAGTTTCTATAGGATGATTAACCTCCATCATCCTTCACTGGCTGCCTTCCCTTTCTTGTCTTACTTCTCCATTGCTCTGCTGCCATGCATTCCTCTTCCCAAACTACTTAGCTTTGACTTTTTTGTCTCAGGGTCTGCTTCAGGGGAAATCCAACCTAAAACAAACAGTTAAGAAAATGATGGGCTAAAAATCTTAATGACCACTTTAGGTTCTAATTTTCAAATATTAAAATACTTCCAGGGATTATTTCTGGCATTTTCAGGTTGAAAACCTTCAGTACCATTTATCATTATGCTTAGCTTATATAAGTCAACCAACAGATTTCTGCTGAATAAATTTTTAGAGCAAATCCAAGAGAATGTTGACAAAGGAAAAAACTTGACGTAAAGAAGGTGCTTCTGGCCAGGTATAGTGGCTTATGCCTATAATCCCAGTACTTTGGGAGATTGAGGCAGGCAGATCACTTGAGGTCAGGAGTTTGAGACCAGCCTGGCCAACACAGTGAAACCCTATGGTACAGTTTGGCTGTTTCCCTGCCTAAATCTCATCTTGAATTGTAACTCTTACAATTCTCATGTGTTGTTGGGAGTAACCCGGTGGGAAGTAATTGAATCATGTGGGTGGGTCTTTCTTGTGCATTCTCATGATAGTCACTAAGTCTCAGGAGACCTGATGGCTTTAAAAATTGCAGTTTGCCTGCACAAGCTCTCTCTCTTTGCCTGCCACCATCCATGTAAGATGTGACTTGCTCCTTCTTGCCTTCTGCCATGATTGCGAGGCCTCTCCAGCCAAGTGGAACTATAAGTTGATTAAACAACTTTTTGTTCTCTGTATTGGGTATGTCTTCATCAGCAGCATGAAAACAGACTAATACACCCTCTCTCTATTAAATATACCAAAAAAAAAAAAATAGCTGGGTGTGGTGGCACATCCCTGTAGTCCCAGCTACTTAGGAGGCTGAAGAAGGAAAATTGATTGAACCCAGGAGGCAGAGGTTACAGAGAGCCAAGATTGTACCACTGCACTCCAGCCTGGGCAACAGAGAGAGATTCTGTCTCAAAAAAAAAAAAAAAAAAAAAAAAAAAAAGGATGTTCTTCTCATAAGATTCAGGACATGCTACCCCAAAGTATGTCACCTTGGCATCTGAAGAGACAGCAAGAGCAAGAAGATCTCTCTGACCTTCACCCTCCCTTCTTCCCTGAAGCAGGCCTTAAAAGAGTTTTCTGTCCTTTCTCTGAAACAGGTCATGAGACTCATTTCAGAAGTAGCCCTCCTATACCTATATTCCTATATGGAGGAAATGAACATCTTTATTTTCTAAGATACAAAGATGCTAAGATGAATCTGAACAAACAGGCCTGTCTAAGTTTACACTAGTTTGTTACCATTAGATCATCCCCTTTTGTCTTCCAGTCATATCTCTGCAGGACTATCCATACAAGTAAACGGTCTTCTCTTTTTCTTTGGTTCTTTATTTATGAAGGCTCATGTGTCAGTAAAACGTGTGTATTTAATAAATTGGTATGTTTTTCTCTTGTTAATCTGTCTTTTATTATAGGAGTCCCAGTAATGAACTTTGGGATGGGTTAGGAAAAGATCTGTTTTGTCCCTTAAAATTTCAGTAATATTCCTACCTTTGGTAGAGTAGAAACACAGGTTTTATCTGAGTGACCTAGATGGCCACTGCTTCCTCAATTTGCCAATACTTGGCCTGTCTTTTTGTCTTATAATAAGACAAATGTATTTGATCTTTGTGCCTGATTCCTGGCACAGGGCATCTAAGAGAAAAAGTAATGTGAAAACTGAAATAAATTGTAGGACACTCGGTGTCCATAGAAAATTAGAGAATTGCTAGTGGAAAACCGTATATTTGGTTTCATAAATGTTAGGAGTAAAGAAACCATTATTTCTAGTTGTTTTTTTGTTTTGTTTTTCCTTTATGGCATTTGCTTGTTTGTACTTCAGTGTCTCACTGCCTTATTCTAATCTCTTGATGTTCCTGGTTTGATCAATATCTAAGAAAAACTCACTTGCTTTAAGTTCTTCCAATTCACCTTCAATGTTAGAAGGAAATACTTTTATATAAATCTAATTATTATGCCACTTACTGATCAGTTACCATACACTGTGCTAGTTTTGTACATACTGTTTAATTTAATGCATATAAAAACAGTTTGGGATCACACTGGGCTTGTCTTTTCATAACTGGCTTATTTAACTTAGCATAATGTTCTTAAAGTTCATGCCATTGTAGCATAGGTCAGAATTTCTTTTCTTTTTAAGGCTGAATAATATTCCATTGTATGATACACAACATTTTGTTTATCCATTCATCTGTCAGTGGACACTTGCATTGTTTTCACGTTTTAGCTACTGTGAAAAAACACTACTATAAACATTGGTGTATGAATATCTTTTTGAGACTCTACATGCAGAATATTTGGATCATTTGGAAATTCTATTTTTAGAATATTTTGCACAGCAGCTGTATCACTTTAGAGTGCGCATGGATTTCAATTCCTCCACATCCTGGCTAGCATTTGTTATTTTACGTGTTTTCTATTGTTGCTTTTTGTTTTTGTGGTGTTCGTTGCTTGTTTAATGTGAGTGAAGTGGTATCTCATCATAGTTTTGATTTGTATTCCCCTAATGATAAGCATCTTCTCTTCTGGTACTTAGCTATTATATCTCTTATTTGGGAAAATATCAATTCATGTCTTTTGCCCATTTTAAAATCAGATTTTGGTTGTTGTTGAGTTTTAGAGAGTTCTCTATATTCTGGATATTAAATTCCTTATCAAACATACTATTTGCAAATATTTTCTCCAATTCTGTGGTTACTTTTTTACTCTGTTATATTGTGTTATATGAGGTATGTCTTAGGCTATTTTTAATGTTATAACAAATATCACAGACTGGGTAATTTATAAATAACATAAAGTTATTTTTCACAGTTCTGGAAGCTTGGAAGTCTAAGGTAAAGGAGCCAGGAGATTGAGTGCCTGCTAAAAGAAGGAAAAGGGATGAGGACGCTCCCTTCAGCCTTTTATATAAGAGAATTAATCCCATTCATGAGAGAGGAGTACTCATGATTAATCACTGTCCAAAAAGCCCCAACTCATAAAACTATGATACTTGGTATTAATTTTCAACAAATGAAGTTTACAGAGACTCATACATTTAAGCCATAACAAGGTATATAAAATAGTCGAAATCATAGAGACAAATGGAAAACTGGTGGTTGCCAGGGGCTGGAGGGAGATGGGGAATGGAGAGTTACTGTTTAATGGGCATAGAGTTTCAGTTTTACAAGATGAAAATGATGAAAAGAAATGGTTGTGATGGGCTCACAACATTATGAGTATCTTTAATATTTATGAATTGTGAAATTAAAAATGGTATACAAGGTAAGCTTTATCTTGTGTATTTTAGCAAATTTTTAAAATAAAAAAAGTGACAGTGTTATCTGTTAAAACAGACCATAAAAACCCAACATAAATGTGTATATACAGTCACCAAAACTCATGTAGTAGAATGTTCATCATAGCAGTATCTTTCATAGTCTCTAACTGGAAGCTACCCAAATACCTATCAACAGAGGAATGGGTAAATATAGCATACACACAGGATAAGATGCTATACAACAAGGGGAACATGCAAACTATATCACAGCTAACTATATGGCTGGATCACACAAATACAAATGGTGGGTTAAAAGTGCCAGATATAAAAGACTGTATGTTCTATGAGTCTAATTAAATAAGAATCAAAATAGGCAAAATGAACTTATTCTGTTAGAAGTAAAGATAGTGGTTATCTTTGGTGGAAAATGACTGGAGGGAGGATTATGGAGACTTCTGAATTTGGTAATGTAGTAATGTTTGGTATATATGCTTATTACATGAGTGTACTCAGTTTCAGAAAATCATTTAACTTTTGTACATATGTGTGCTATTCATATATGTATTTTCTTTAAAAAATAGTTTAAAAATTGGGATGGAGGTTATTAAACCCATTTGCAAATGGGAAAACAGGCTCATAATTGTTTAGTGATTTTTCAAAATTGGTACAGCTATTAAGTGGTAGAGCAGGGTATGTCCCTAAAATCTAGGATGCTGTCATTAGATTATACTATTCCTTATATTAAACAAAATAAAGTTAGGAAAGTTTGCCCTACATACCATACTAGACTATTATTGTCTAAATGATAATACTATTCGGCTATTATTGTCTAAAATCTTATAAATTTTTTAAATAAACATTCAAGGTAGCATTTTCCTAATGTCCTTAGTGAAGCCACATTGAGTCGTGATAAGAATTTTCCTAAGATAAGAATTTTCTCTTTTTCATTAACTGCATTTCCTTGGATCAATACTAAACATCACTAATAAAATATAATAATCACAATAAAGTAGTAATATGTATTTCATAATGTTATTATAGTATCCACATCTCTAAAATGGTTAACATGATTTCTTGAGAACACAATACATCACCAAAACCTGGAAATTATTATTATTAGTGAACATGTAACCACTGGAAAACCTGAATAAAATGTGTCTTTAATGGAGCATTTAGAAAGTTTTGAGAATGAATTGAGGGTTTGGGTTACAGAGGCAGGCTGCTCTATTCCTAGAAAAGGGAGTTGATATTCCCTCACTGACAATGGTTTTAAAGTTTATCCCTGCTAAGAAAATTTGTAGAAATTCGTTTATTGGCACCTCTTTGATGTGATGTGTTATACATGGATTCAGCAGGATCTACATTCCCTTGTGGTATATGAACCTCAGGGAAAATTGTTTTAAAAATTAAGGTCATCTTAGCAAATTTCCACTTTTGAGCCAAGCACAATTAAAAATGAAACAAAAACAGACTTCATGATGTAACATGAAATGGAAGAAGTTTAGGGAGGTTAATCTACTCTGCATTTTTGCTACAAATTACCATAGTTTGTTCTGGTGGCAAATGCAAGTAGAATTCACAATAGCTTTGGTCACATATTTGACACAAAAGTATATAAATAAAATAGGTTCCAATGAAACAAAAAATGCCATTTGCAGGGTTTTAGAAAAAATTCTAGGGAAAGCAAATGGAAAGGAAGAAGTTTATCTTTCTGATGATTTATCTTTGAACCTGGGCTTGCAGTAAAATTTATTTGATTTCCTAATGTGTTTAAACTAAAGTTCCAGAGAACAAATCCTGTTCAGTGCTGCTCAGTCTCCTATTAGACACAACAAATAAGAGATGCATGAGGAAGAATGAGGGTATGACCTAGAAAGCAAATCCACGTTCGCCCTCCCTGAGTCTTTTTTGAGTTAAATGATAAGCATGTGAATGCAATGTGGGAGGTTGACCTTGCACTCATTCTATCTCTGAACATGTTTATGTAGAAAATTCAGTAACCTTTGCTCAGACTGTTGTCCTGCATCTCATCTGTTTTGCAATTCTTGATAATGACAGTGTCATATACTCAGGTGGTTTTGTTGACTCTGTCAAGTTGCAAGTTAGTGCTAAGCTACATCACAGACACCACAGTCCTACACAATGTAACATACAGTCTAGCATGGCAAGGCAAGAGAAGGGGCCATAGAGTCTTTCACAAGATTTTCCCAACTAAGTCTCGCCAAGAATTCTGCAAGAGGGAAAGCTTATCCGTTATCACCTTTGGAGATTCACTTGTATGTATAGAGAGTGTAGGAGAAGGGAAACGAAACATTCTCTCTTCCCAGGATCCAACTCTAAAGAGACAAGGGTGGGGGTTGGTGGATAGCAAATTATGGGGAGAAAGACAAAGGACAGAGACAGCTGCTGAAATGCTCTAAAATGTAATTAAAGAGATCAAGTCCACACTTTGCCTTGCTTTATTTCCAATTATGTTTGGTATTCTTTAGTCCTTTAGCTAAAAGACTTAAGCACTTGCGTTAAAATTATCATTTATTGCAGCAATCAATCAGCAAGATATGCTCAATGCCTAAACTTAAGGGAACATTAATTGTGATTAATTATTTCTGATAGAAAAAAACTACTACTACTAAAGTACTACTTTTGCATTCTAATAGTAATTTCCACTGTCAGGAACCAAAATCATCTACCCATATTTAATTTAGTATCTACAACATTACTAGGAGATAGCTGTTATTATTTATCAACTTTTTTTAGATCAGGAAACTGAGGCTCAAGATGCTAGGTGAGTTTGCTATAGCTATGAAGTTGGTGTTTAGCAGGCCTAATACTTGAATTCACTTTTGCCACACCTAGAACCAGAAGTCAGAACCTCTCCAGGGAAACAATGTGAAATCAGATGTCCTGGTTTGAATTTAATAGCTGTAGAAATTATACCAGTTTCTTCCTCCTCTGTGTTCCTCAATTTTCTCTCTGTATTAAGGTACTACTTTCTTACCCATGGGAATCCTTTGATAACTGAATAAGCGAATGACTATTCATCAGCATATAATGATTAATGTGCTACAACATCAAAAGTTTTATTTTGCATTACTTATTTTCAGATGGTGACAATGATGATGGAGGAACAGAAAGAGAAAATGACAGTGAAACACAGTGCTTCTAGTATAAAACAGCTTTCTCGACAGTGACTGAAGCTTCCACTACCATCATAAGACTGAGCTTGTAAATTTTGTGTGTCTCAAATTACTCCTTTTCTCTTAGAAGCAATGTTGAACACATAGTAAGGAAACTCGCCAAAATAAATCTAACAATTCTGTGAACTCCTTGCATTGGTGGCCCTGCTTTGGTCACTACAGCCCACTGCTCACAGCATTGTTTCTACAGGAAATCCATACTGAGTCCATTCCAAAAGCCAGACCTGCAGCTGCTCCTTTCCCTTATGTCAACTCTCCCACAATTCTCAGGGAATCTCTTCTTCCCTCTTAATGGCAAGCAGCAGGAAGGGGGAAGTTGAGTGTGAAGATAGACAATCCTAGTCTCCTACAGCCTATACGCCCATTCTGCACAGATAATTCTGTGCTTTCCATCTGATGTCTCTAGACTAAATGTTCCTTGTGAACTCTGATATTTGGTATTGCACACCTGACAGATAGGAACTTAAGGGACTCCTCCCCCCTGTGGCAAAAATATATTGCTAGTTTTTCAAATTAAACTAATATCAAAGGATTGCACTGGCTCACGCCTGTAATCCCAAAGACTTGGGAGGCTGAGGTGGAAGGATGGCCTGAGGCCAGGAATTAGAGACCACGCTGAGCAACATAGTGTGCATACATCTCTAAAAGCAATAAAAGCATTAGGTTAGCGTGGTGCCGTGGGTCTGCAGTCCCAACTACTTGGGAGTGAAGTAGAAGAATCAAGGCTGCAGTGAGCTATGATCTTGCCACTGAACTCTAACCTGGGCAAAAGAGTGAGACTCCATCTTCCAATAGATAAATACATAAATAAAAACAATAACATGAAATATAACGTGCCTCTAGTTCAAAGAAAGTACCTAATTCTATTTCAAATTTTGAATAAATAAATGAATATGCAAACAAACAAAAAATAGTATCTGTGAATTTCACAGAGCACCAGAGCCAGAAAAGGACTTCTTTTCAGTAACACAAAACGAAAGATAATTGAAACCAAACTCAATTATTACATATCTGAAAAAACTGTCCTGTTCTCCGGTCTTTTGACTTTGTATTGTCCTTAGTATCATGTCAGACACAGACTCTAATTATTTTCTTTCACAAATAGTGAAGGCTTTTAAATGTCTCAAAAACAGTAAATGAGGAGATCTTGCGACTTGGTAATGGGTACTCAACTTTTGTCCATTACCCTCATGAGTATCTTGCCAGCAGATTATAAAATAACTTTGTCAATAAATAGAGCTCCTCAACTATGTCAGCTGTTTCACATATTTTCTGGCATGAATCCTAAAAGCTGTTATCTTAGCAATAGGAAATTGAGACGCTAGTGACAAAATGTTTTTCCCCTAAGTTATGATGTATGAATAGATGGGGAGCATCTTTATTGTAGACTGGCAAGTTTATCACCAGGAGGCAGGGTTTGAATCTGGCTTTGATACTCATTTGCTCTTCACCTTGCACATGATTCTTAAAGTCCTTGAGTTACAGTTTCTTCACATGTAAAAATGGGAGGAAAAATTATGTCCCTTGCAAAATTGTTTCTAGGATAAGATGAGATCATTGACATAAAAGAAAATTCATACAGTGTTTGTCAAACATTAGGTATTTAAGAAAAGGTTATTGCCATCATCATCTTCCTGACATCACATCAGTTGTGGTTTTCAGAATTTCTGCCACCATTGGATAAAAAATCTAATTATAAATCCTGAGTCAAATCACTCTAATTGCAGGATATTATGTTTTCAACTATTCAGAATGCTTCATTATTATATGTTGTAATGTGATAGTGATAAGAGCTAACAGTTATCAGTTGTTACTATCTTATATGTTTCATGCATGTTAATTCATTTAATTCTCACCACAACCCTAGATATTGAGTACTTTTACTTTCTCCCTGTTTTTCACACAGGATTGAGGCTGTCAGTATTTGAATTACTTGCACAAGGTCACACAGCTAGGGAATGATAAGCCAAAATTTGAACATAGATGTTCTGACTTGAAAGCCTGAACTCCTGTCCACCATGCTTTGTTGTCTCCAAACCTAGCCCTCTTTCCTTCATATAAGGATGGTTCACTGTGCAAAATAAAACAGGAATATGCAGAAAGTTTGCACTATTCTTGAGGAGGATTTATTTTATCAATGTATCTATACAATCCATTAAACTAAGCTTTGCCAGATTTGTACTTCAAAACAAACAAACAAAAAAACTCATGTACTATCTAAATCATGTCAAGTGTGAAGCAATACTTCACTCAAAAACCTATATATGATCTGCACTTTTATTTTTTGAAGATGTTCAGTCCAATTAGACCACAAGTAAATTGAATCTGACCGGAGTTCACCAGTAGTCTTATCATAGTCAGCCCTGGTATAAAACTTCTGAACCTTTTATCTCACTTTAATTTTTTTCTTGTTGGCTCTTTTTTTCTCTATCCTTTCCTCTGGCGTGTGCACGTGCACACACACACACACACACACACACACACACACACACACAGAATATACAAAAATATACAGAAAATACAAAACTATAGTTGTAATTTATATGACTTTTTTATGAGCAACCTATATACATTGAAAAAGGTGATTACAAGTTGTTTGTGGTTAATAATAAAATAATGTGATGCCTCTTGCCAACAAAACAAGAACAACTATAATTGGAAGAGTGGCAGAGAACAGAGAACAGCAGAACATGCTAAACATAGGAAACGCTGATCGTATTACTCAAAAAGACTAACCAGCATGATTTCAGTAGAATATAACTTGCTCTGCATACGTCATTTGCTTAAGGTCTTGAAAGCCCCAGAGCAATTTTATCTCTAAAGAAATGTATCCCTGTGTGTTCAGCAGGTTATTCACCAAACTGTGCTTCAGTTAAATTCTGTCTGGGTCCAAAATTCAAATTTGCACTCAAAAAACAAAGTTGTTTATTTATGCTATATTTGAGAATACTCAAAATAAGTTTACACAGTGTCTAAAGGTAAGACTGTGTTGGTGGAAGGAAGTGGATCACCTGAGAAGTTCTTGGACCAGTAGGGAAATTGGTTCATTAGCACTTATAGTCATTAAGTCAAGATCACAGTTACTACACACTGGAGCTCTCTGTAGAGAACCAGGATTAGGCAGGCACGTGCACATCTCAGTTGGGTGCATCACAGTGAAGTTCTTGGAGAGAAGAGATTGATAGCAAGTCATATCATTGTTACTATAGACTAGGTTTCTGTGTTTTCTCTTAGCTCTCTAATCTCAAAACTCAACCCAAATTTCATAAGCACACTGTAAAAACAGAGGAGAGGAACTGTGGGACACTGACATGCTGACAAAGCAATAAAGCAGAACCATGTAAACAGCTCAGGCTTCAGAGTTACAAATGGTTTAGTTGTGAGATTTGTACTAATTTCCATAAATTGTCAGGGCTTTGGTTCATAATCAGTGACATGAGCGCAGCATCTTAATTTTTGCATGGATATTAGGAGAATCATAAGTAATAAAACTCATAGAAATGCTCTGTAAAATGCATTCCCTTCACGGTTGTTCATTATTATTTCTATTATCCTTTTCTTCATATTTCCTATACTGTTTTAATGCTGTAGGAATCAGATATAGTCAATAAATTATTAGTGAACTTTCCAAATATAAAGATAAATATTGCAATGTTGACCATTTGCCAATTTTTTGCTAAATGGAGTAAAATGTAAACAAAAAGGGAAAAAAAGGTGTTTCTGAAGATTTAAAATCATTATTATATAATAAGAATAACGACAAATTGTACAAAATAAACAAAAAAAGTCATTCATAATAATGTTTTAATCAATAATCCAAGCATATTGTCTATGTGATTACTCTATTAGTGGTTAAGAAACAAAGAGAAATAATTATGAACGATCTCATCAGTAAAGTAGAAACACTTTGGAGAGTGAAATGGGATAAGAGGTTAAGAAACTATATTTGAATTCTACCCGGCAAGTGAGTTTTAACAGTATTTAATTTCCATCTGCCCTCTATCTTCAACACAAATAAATAACCAAATGAAGATGTTATTCATGGCCAAATGATCTCAAATTCACTTAAACACAAAAATCCTGTAATTCTTGAAATTTACTACTTTGTTAACAATATTATTTTCAATGTCATATTTATTCTTCTATTTGATTGATGATACGATATCTTATATCTTTAATTTGTAAGTACATTTTTAATACCACACTTTATTCCAGCCTTGAAAGAATCTTATGAGAAAATAAATAAGAAAATATTATTTGTAGGTTATGTAAAAGAAAGGCAAAATTGACAAAATCAGCAAAAGGACACCTTTCATTTGTCCAATTGTGGCACATGAAATCACTTGAATCCATAACCAATTTATATAGTCGTAGCTTCTGTCTCATTCTAAAGTGTCAGATATCAAAATATATAAAAATATTTGGATTACATATTTTAATAAGCTAAATATTTTCAATGGCTTAGGAGTCTTAGGTTGGGATTTTAATTTTTCTTTTATTACACTTAAAGGAATGCCAATCACAGCCATTCTGAAAATGCACACTATTGGGCACCATCAGGATTAGGAGTGAAAATGAGCATAGATTACACACACTCACCCTCCACTATTGGAATACAAACTTAAAAAAAGTAAGAAACTCATCTCTGTACATAAAGAGTAGTATGCCATGTGTAAAGTATGTAGGGCATGTAGACTATCACAGTAGAATATGTGGAATATTACAGTGTGCAATCAACCCTTGGATTTTTGTTTTCTGCTGGGTCAAGGTTTAATGGCACTTCCTTCTAAAATCTGTATAAGTCAGATAAAGAGATCTGACAAGGCTAATAAAGCCAGGCTCTTTAGTTAGAGTCTTAATGTTCCATTTAGGATCTGGTGGAAAATTTTACATTTTAAAGACATTATCTTTACCTACCTGTTATTTGAAATGTGAAGCACAAGGTCAGGTTAGGGAAAATAGATCCTAGTGTCTTCTCAGATTCAATATTAGAAAGATTACTTTTCTGGCCTTCTATTAACAAATGATTAATGTATTACTTTGTATTAATTGGTTAGTTAAAAAAGATAAAGAAAAAAATGTATAAAACTCTTTTGTGACTAAGTTTGAAAAAGATAAACCTCTCAAGACAGCTAACAAAAGCATGTTAAAGCAGCTTCTCTTGCCTAAAAGCTGTTTAATAAGTGAGGCTGAGGGTATAATGCAGAAAAAGACTTATGAGTAATGATTAGTATCTTACAGACAATGATATTGACCAAGACTGCCTTAATATTTCCCTTATGACTAACAAACCACCTGCCTTTTGTTTCAGCAGAGTTGAGATCAAACTGTTCTGTTTTCTCTTCCTTATCATGGTATCCTCAGATAAAGAGCAGTTTAATTTTGTCTGGTGCAATTTTTCTTTGGCAAGGTTTAGTCAGATTTTTCTTTATTCTTTTACAGCTGATCATTAAGAAGATCCAAAAAGACTTTTCACTGCAAACCCATCTGTGAGCAGAGCACATCCACAGATGTTTGCAGGTGGTGACATTAACAGAGTATGTTTACTTGTGAAGGAAAGTCTCATGGAGTGCAGATTCAGGCCCATGGGATTATTCAGAATTGTTTATAATAAATAACAACAGAAAACTCGACACCAAATAAACATATAATTGATGTTGCATCTACAAAGCTGAATAGTTCCATATTTTAAAGCTGAACTTTGACACAGGAAAAGTTGAAATAACAAGAATTAGTTCATCAGCAATGATACAGGGAAATTCCAAAAAAGGTAACATGACCTGGTCCAGCATGGAAGTTAGCTAAATATGGGACACTAAATTCTGTACTAAACATTTAAGTAAAGTACTATGAAGAAACGAATCCACAGTTAATAATTTGCTCAGTTAAAATTAAAATGCAGATCTAACAGAAATTCACTAGTTACGGCAAAGAAAGACAATGAATCTAGAAAATAAATGAGGCTTTCAGGAAGCTAGAAGATCTTTTGATGAGAAAATGGGGGGAAAGGGAATAAAGAGTACCAGTCATAGAAATTGCCTCAAGAGAAGCTTTTCATTCCAGCTCGGGTACATCTTTGGCTAAATCAGTAACAAATCCCAATCCTGCCACCAAGTTCACGCAGAGAGAACCATGGTGTGGGTTGAGCAGGAACAACAGCAGTAGAGCTCTTGTGAATGGGAGGGAGGAAATTCAGGGCATAAGAAAAAATTCACAAAAGAATATTTTTGCTTAGCGGTATATCTGAATTTTAAAGCCCAATGAACCTGCCTCAAATCCAGTCTCCACTTTTACTAATTGGGTAAAACTAGGCACACAAATGTCAATGAACTTCATTACATTTTTCTATAGGTCAGAGATTATAACATTGCCTTACTAATTTCCTATAAAGATATGTGGTAATATACACACACAAAAAAACCTAACACAGCACCCCACATAGAGTAGGTGCCCTATAAATGGAACAAAAGAGTTTCATTATATTATCATTAGCTTCACATAAAGTTATATTTCTTTGAAAATAGAAATGGAACATAAGTAGGTCACAAGGGCTAAATGCATTTTTCTATACACGGAAGAAGTGATTGAATAATTTTTAAAATGGAGAATTCCATTTTAAATGGAATTGAAAAGAAAAGGAAGAAAGAAGCTGCTATTCGGATTCAATGGGAAAAAAGAAAGACCCTCCCTAAGAAAGGAGCCTGAGCAACTGGAGATTGCAACTGGTGACGTTTACAATATCAAAGAGTCTGCTCAATTTTACTGTTTGAAATTTGGATCACAGGAAGGAAGTTCTAAGCTTCTGTTTAAATGTTTTTGACAATTGTAAAACTCTCTAAATAGCAGGTATACAGTTTGGAAAGGTCAAAATATTGATTCTTAACTAATTTCCTTCTGTCCAATAAAAGAAAATAACCAGTAAGCTATTGATTCAAAATAATCAAAGAACTAATTTAACTCTTTTTGATAGCCAATAAAATATTAAGTTTATAATTATATTAATTATATAACATGTTGAAGAGATAAAAATAATATATACAAGCTGCTTTACATGCAAGTAGTGATATTTAGAAAAAGAAAAAAAAAGCTTTTAAATTCTCATACACCTTAAATAAAAGTTGTACAGATTAAAACAAATGAAACATTTAATATTGTTAACATATATTTATTAGCTACTCCTACAAATTATCATTTATATATACTAAAACCACTCCATTTCATCAGAGCTCCACTTAGAATGTTCTCCTATTCCATAAAAGGTATGACTTAAAGCTAAATTTATTATGGGAAAAATTGTTGAAAATATGATATTCAAATACATAGGTCAGATTTATTCAACTTTGTGAATTTGCTTATTTGATTATATTAACAATAATCAAAATGGTTGATATCACATAAAATCATCAAGATAGCTTGTATTTTTGATATTTCATGATTTCTTTTATAACATTAATAAGAATTTCAAATGTGTGATATGAGAAAAAGAAAGTTGTCAACAATGATTACAAAGTGTTTTGTCTCAATAACTTCCACATATGAGATAACTGAAGACACTGATGCTGGATGTCATTAATTTGAGATGCCATTTAAACATACAGGTAGTAGATATATTAAGTATTTCAACATAAGTATCTGGAGTGGTGTGAGCAGAAAACACAACATATGAGAAGTATACATTGGTCAATGACACTCACAAACTTAAGACAAAAAGGATCACTTTTACAGTATGCATAAATGGAAAAGTGAGAGGTTTGAAGACTGACGTCTGGAACATCTGAATAGTAAATAGCTAAAAACTTAAGAAACATCTAACAAAGACAATGAATAAAAGGATCAGCTGGATGTGGTGGCAAATGCCTATAATCTCAGCCCTTTGGGAGGCCAAGACAGGTGGATCACCTGAGGTCAGGAATTTGAGACCAGTCTTGCCAATATGGTGAAACACCAACTCTACTAAAAATACAAAACTTAGCTGGGCATGGTGGTGCATGCCTGCAATCCCAACTACTCAGGAGGCTGAGGTAGGAGAATCACTTGAACCCAGGAGGCAGAGGTTGCAGTGAGCCAAGATCATGCCACTATACTCCAGCCTGGGTGACAGAGCAAGACTCTGTCTCAGAAAAAAAAAAAGAAGGATCAGTTAGATAGATAGGAAAAGGCCCTAGAAACACAGAGGTCAAGTAAAGCAAGTGTTTAATAAGTGTGAGCATAATTAATTGCTTCAAATGTTGCTAATAATTTAACATGAAAAGTGGGAACTATTATTTTAACTTAGCAACATGGAGTTATTGATAATAAACAGAAAAAAGGTCTTTTTTACAAATTCACACTTGAATTCAAATGTGAATTTGAAGAATAAAAATATATATAAGAATATATACTGTCTATCAAAGAGTTTTGCTATAAAAAGGAACACAGAAAAAGGCAGTAACTGTGTGCAATGTAGGTTTGAGTGCTGATATTTCAAAGATGGGTGTTACAACAGTACGATATTTATGAAAGAGAGTGAAATTTATGATACATGGGAGAAGGGATAGTTATTAGATATTCTTGCACATGAGTGGAGTATAAATTCAAAGCACAAGTGGAGGAACTGACTTCAGGTAAGAGCATGGATAACTCATTCAGCATAAGTTGAGAAAGCAGATTAAATGGGTAGTGCTATGGTTGAAATGTTTATACCCCCTCGAAATTTATATGTTGAAATCCTAACCCTACAATGTGATGGCATTAGAATGTACAGCCTTTGAAACATTATTAGGTAGTGAGGATAGAACCCTCATGAATGGGAATAGTGCCCTTATAAAAGAAGTCCAAAGAAGCTCATATACTCCTTCCACCAAGTGGGACACAGAAAGAGATGTCATCTTTGAGCCAGCAAGTGAGTCCTCATCAGACCTCACTGTTGGCATCTTCATCTTGGATGTCCCAGCTTCCAGAACTGTGAGAAATAAATTTCTGTTGTTTACAAGCCACCCAGTTTATAACATTTTGTTATAGCAGCCTGAATAGACTGACAGGTGGCAATGCTGATAGATTGGTAGATGTGGCTAGAAGCATGTGAAAAATTATTTTGAATGATTTTATCTGGACTCCATCAGGAAACAAATGAGGCAATCAAAATAAGACCAATTTGAGCAAATTTAATTGAAAAATTATTTTTGCTAAGATGTAGGGAGTAAAGAGAAACTACAAGAGGTAATTCAACAGCTTGGATTACTCACGTAATGAAGGGAATAGGCATGAATTCAAGAGAAGAAAGTTATACAAAGAGACACACCTTGAGAGAAGCTATGAACTTTGGCTGAAAGTCCTGACATCCCTAGTTGACCATGTATAGAGGATAAATGTATACTGCCCTCACTACCAGCCCTCTTCCATCTGCTACCAAAGATTAGCATCTGTCAAACTCAACTGAAAGCCAAATGACAAAAGAACAAATTGATGTTGTCCGTAGAGTGTACTGATTCCCAGGCACACAGCAGTCATAATGGGTGAAATGTAGATCACAAAGGGTCCATGAACACTATACAGCATGGAAGACTTCTGTTTTCTTGATGAAATAAAAAGCAGGGTTTGATGGATAGGTTTATGCATCAATTTGGCTAGCCACAGTGCCAGATATTTGATCAAACTTTCTGGATGTTTCTGTGAGGGTACTTTTCGATGAGATTTCTATTTGAATTGGTGGATTGTAAGTAAAGATTGCCCTTCATAAGTAAGTAAGATTGCCCTTCATAATGTGGGTGGGCCTTGTCCAATCACTCAAAGGCCTGAATAGAACAAAAGACAGATTTCCCTGGAGCAAGAGCAAGAGGAAACACAGCAGCAGATGGACTTCGGAGTTGAACTGCAGTGTTAGCTTTTCTCTGGGTCTTTAGCCTGACTGCCTGCCATATATGGCAGCCTCCATAATCACATGAAGCAATTATTAAAAATAAATCGTAGGCCAGGTGCAGTGTCTCATGCCTGTAATCCCAGCACTTTGGGAGGCCAAGGTGGGTGCAACACGAGGTCAAGAGATCGAGACCATCCTGGCCAACATGGTGAAACCTCGTCTCTACTACAAATACAAAAAAATTAGCCGGGCATGGTGACACGCGCCTGTGGTCCCAGCTACTCAGGAGGCTGAGGAAGAAGAATCGCTTGAACCCAGGAGGAAGAGGTTGCAATGAGCCGAGATTGTGCCACTGCTCTCCAGCCTGGTGACAGAGCAAGGCTCCATCTCAAAAAAGATAATAATAATAATAAAATAAAAATAAAAAATAAATTATATATATACATAAGTTATGAATATATTTATATGAACATATATTTCCAGTTGGTTTGGTTTCTCTACATAATTCTGATTAATAACCAGAAATATCAACTGATACTGTGGCCTTAGAAGGCAAGGCAGAGGTTTCAGTTTGAGGACAAAGAGGAAGGTATGAAATAGGCATCTATTACAGTGAAAGAATTAAGGAACTGGTAAATGTACAAAATGTCAAAATAGCTTAGAAGCAGTAAGGTCCCACTTAAGATTATTGATCAGGAATTTAAACAGAGTAGAAGAAGAAGGCGGAGGAGGAAAAGAAGGAAGGAAGAAGCGGAAAAAGAAAAAGACCACAGTGGCAGACCGTCCACAGCAATTTATGAAGGAAAAAATAATAATCTTTATGCCTTAATTGAAGAGGACCAACAATTAACAGCAGAAACAACAAATAAACAATACCATAGACATCTCTTAATTGGCTCATGGGTCCACAGGCTGTACAGGAAGCATGGCAACATCTGCTTCCTGGAAGGCCTCATGGAGCTTTTACAGCAACAGGTGTCTTCACATGGCCGGAACAGGAGGAAGAGAGGGGGGGAAGGAAGATGCTATACACTTTTAAACAACCAGATTTCATGAGAACTCAATCATTATACAGCACCAAGACGGGATGGTGCTAAACCATACATGAGAACTTCACCTTTGGAATTCATGATCCAATCACCTCCCATCAGCCTCTGCCTCCAGCATTGGGGATTACAATTCAACATGAGATTTGGGTGGGGACACAGGTCCAAATAATATCAATGGGTGTTAAAACTGCTGTGCCCAGATCAGATGCTGACAAGAACAGAGATTTTAATGAAAAGCAGAGATTTAAAGATCCTGAAGCATTTCTTCAAAGAATTGCTTCAGGAGGTGAAACATAGCTTTATTAGTGTAATCCTGAAGACCAAGCACCATCAATGCATTGGCTACCAAGATGTGGAAGTGGTTCAGTCAAAGCAAAAGGGGACTGATCAAGAGCAAAGGTCATGGCAAGAATTTTGGGAGATGCTCAAGGCATTTTGCTTTTTGACTTTCTGGAGGGCCACAGAATAATAACAACTGTTTTCTATGAGATTGTTTTGAGAAGGTTAGCCAAACTATGGCAGAAAAATCCCAGGAAAACTTCACCAGAGAGCCCTTCTCCACAGGGACAATGCTCCTGCTCTGTCCTCTCAACAAACAAGGGCAATTTTGTGAGAATTTCAATGTGAAATCATTACACATCCATCCACCTTACAGTCCTGATTTGTCTTCGTCTTATTTTTGTTTCCTCGTCTTAAAAAATCCTAAAAAGTCATCTATTTTTATTCAATTAATAATATAAGAAAGACTTTATTGACATGGTTTTGTTTCTGGCACCCTCAGTTTTATAGGGATGGACTAAATAGATGGCTAATATCATCACTTACAAAAGTTCCTTGAGCTCAGTGGAACTTATGTTGAGAAATACAGTTCATAAGTTTTATTTCTATATTTTAACTTATTTTATGAACTTTTAAAAGTCATTTCTATATATAAATACACACATTTATTTAGACATATATGACACTATATATTATAGGAATAAATACTGTGAATGTAGGATAGAGATAGGGATTTAAAAAATAGGCAGAGACGGTGTGGAGCTTCAGACACTGCATAATACATTTATTTCTGCTTTCTATGTTTTATCTTTACTTATACTTTTTGCATATTGTTGTGCTTTAAACGGTTGTGAAAACATAAATTTGCTTGCCAATCTCTCCATCCAGTCCTCATTATCTTAGTTTTGAAGTTAATAGGCAATTACAGAAAATTTCTTTCACAAGAAAAATTTGTGAATAAATGCACATTGTTCCACTCAGATGGTGTCTCAGGCACCAGTTCTTGCAGTGATCTAGGCCTGGCACAAAGTCAGGTATTGGCAGTTACACACTTTTAATAATCATATGTTTATGCCGCAGGCACACCATTATCATGTGTATTGCATTGAGGACCTAGTTTTCTGAACTATAAGAACAATTATTAAATATAAACCTGATTTTCTGTCTGTTTTTAACATACCACAAAGAAAATCAATGTGGGAGCATAAAAAATCTTGCATAGAAAATAAATAGAGGTGAGTGTTGGAGGTAGAATCATAAACATTGTGACTAAATGAAAACAAATATAGCAGAGATTAAAATTGAGCTTAACTCTATAGTCCGTCACTGCCTCTGCTGATTGCTTTACTAGGTATAAATGAAAAACAATCACTTGACATTAGAAAACAATTTTGTCTAGTTTACTATTAATTAGCAATAATAATAATAGTTATGGTCAATATAGCTAACATTAATGAGACTCTAACTTTGTGCCATGACTATTCTGACCTCTTAGTTTTCACAATAAATCTATATAGTAGATTTTATGATTATGTCTATGCTATAGTTAAGGAAATAAGAATATGCTGCCCCAAAGTTTTGAATTTATAAAATCAGTATACATTCAGCTCAATCTTTGTTAACATCACTAGCTTGAGTCATGGCACAACACAATTGATACTTCAATGTTCAGCTTCAGGCTCTAGCCCATTTGAACCATTCAAATAAGTTTACTTTAATTAAAAGAAATTAATTGTCCAGTGTTTCAGAAGGGCACCCAAATATAGCTGTTGAAATAATAAGGCCTTTTAAAATCATTTCAGGAGACCAAAGAACAGGGAACAGATTTTGTCACTTGACTAAACAGAAACATTCAATTAAACACTCATTCCTCAATTGAATTGATAACTGGGCCTGAATCAGGCAAGAAAAACTGTCAGTTCTGCTGCTGAAGTGGCAGTCATTATTTTTCAAGTGTACAATACCTACTAAAGAATGCACAGATAGCATCATTCTATTTACTGATATAGGGCTTTCTTATTAAAAATTTAGCTTATTGTAAAATACCTGAAAGAAAATGTAGGCAACCATTTAATTCATTCCTAGATAAAGACAGTCTTTCTAATCATTAAAGCAAAGGTGGGAAAATAAACAACACAAAACAATGACATATATATTTATGTATTATATAGCTATATGGCATATAACATATAAATACATATGTAACATATTGTAAATTATTAATATGTTAATATACATTTTATATAATATATAATTATATATACATATACATATTTGTATATTATACATTTGTATATGTACAAATATATACATATATTATTCTTCACATGCGGGGTAGGTGTTACAAATAGGCAGCCATTAATATGATATTTACTCAGAATTTTTGGTACCATGAAAAAATGTACATGTATTCTAAGTAGAAAGAAAAAAATCATACATTATTTATATAGAAGGGTCAGGACTGTATCTATTAGATATGCCCATAAATTCTGACCACTTTTTTCCCATAGTAAAATAAATAATAAAACATACTATTTTCTCTGTTCCTGTATTTTATAATTTTTATATCAAACATGCATGTACATAATTACAATGCAAATTAAGTTAACCTAAAATATATAATTATGAAATATATAATTCTTCGTTTACGTTTCCCCGAAACATATATTTCACAATGCCTTCATAACTTTGTGGGATTTATGAAAGGCTAAATTAAAAATGCAGTCATTTACCAGGTGCCAGCAGATGACAAATGTGCCCACCAACAAAGATGAGTTCCTACATTGATGTAGTCAGTGTCCCAACTCTGGGTACCACTTGAAGGGTCAAATGTAAAGCTTGTAAGTACAAACTCAAATAATTACATTTGGCAACTGCTTGTAGGAAGTCAGATCTATAGTTCCTGCTAATTATAACTGGTGCCAATTTGGAACAAAGTATGTTTAGGGAGAAACAGAGCCATCTCCCAGAGTCAGCACAGCCTCTTGAAGTCTGGAACTTTTCATCTGTGAGGAGAGAAGTGTGGTCTAAATGCTGTCTTAAATCTCTTCTGTCTCTGATGGCTTATATAATAGCACATATGTAGTGTCCTAGCCATAATTGTGTTTGATATAGCGATTTGTTTATCTTAACTGAGTTTTTGGTTCTCCTTCATTTTAATCATATTATAATAACATAGTAGTATTGGAACTGACTACCAGGGTCATCTTGTCAAGCTCATTAAACTTCCTAATGAAATTTCAGACTCTTCTATAAGTATGCCATTAATACCTGCAAGTAACTAACAATGTCTTTACAGGTCACAGACTATTTAAATGACTCAGTTAAACATTTCCAAGCAAGGTCCATGCTTTTTTTAATAATTCACATTTTGACACTTGCAATCAAAGATGGCATACCTTTTTAACACACCATTAATCATAAATCCACCTTTTTTGATTTAAACTTTAGATTGTTAGTTTTTTCTTTCCTTCTCTCCTTTTTGCCCTGAAAAACTTAGAGTGTAGTAATTCCTTAGTGTAGTAAATAAAGCAGCCACATTAATAGAAACTAGCTAGAAATCTGGTGAAAGTCACAATACAGGTATGTGTGCCAAATGTGAGGGGAGAAAATGATAAAGTCAATCAGCTTATGCAGGAAAGTTCTGAAAGGGCATTACAGAAGAGATGTCTTTCAAAGAGGAATTGGCATAAATGGTGTAAATGCAGGGCAGAAGGTATGCGTGAGGTATGGATCCACGGAAATGTGGATGGGGGTCTATATTTCCACAAAGCTGTGGAATTAATATTTGGATCAAGTTTAATTAGTTTTGCAAAAGGCTAATCCCAAGTGAATTCTAATATCTGGATGCTTATATATGTAAATGCATGTATTTACATGTACAGTATGTGATTAGGCAGATACATACAGGCATAAATAAATATACAATATATGTTCCCAGCAATAACATTAGAAAATAAGAGTGACACAAAATTAAACTTCTGTGTAGATTCTATAGAACATCTTGTTTTTGAAAATAAATAGGTTATTGATTTACCTTTTTGTGACAAAATCAATAAGCAACTTCCAAAGTATGGAAGAAAGGAGTGTTTACAAAAATCTTCTAACAGAACCAACACCATAAATAAACACACTAATGACAATGTACTCTTATAATTTATTGGGTATTATCACCATTTTTTTCAAAGGAAACTTTTAATGATTCTTAATCGTAAAATAAGTTTTGTTATTTTTTTAACATTAATGGTAATAAAATAAGATCTAAGCTTATTAGCTATATAAAAAGACAATAAAGCAGAATAAAAACAAGATATATTTTTTTTTTCATTTAAGGGATTTAAGTCTTAAAATGTTTGCCTCTTACATTACTGAAAAAAGGAAGTTCTGTATCTGTCTATGTAACAATTATGCTATATTCTGTTAATTCACAAGATTTTGATCATGAAGTGATTCATCAATAGTTCAAACTCAATGTCTAGGGGTGTATTTAATGAAGCCACACAAGAAAGGCCTAGGAGCTGCACAAATGACACTGGTTTCAATTAAAATTCTGAGTAATTCAGGAAGTCTCCTTCCTACCCAAATAGATGTCATCTCTCATTTCCCAACAGCAGTAACAACAAAGGCAGACCTTAAGAACTCAGGTTAGGTGTTTGTTTGGTTATTTATTAAGAACTTACTATGTATCATGCACCACTGTTTAAAACGGGGAATAAACACAGTACAGATAGGTAATTCTTCCCCTCTTCAAAACAGAAATGCATTGCACTGTGATAATTTTTGAGTTATAAGAAGGGAGCACACTATGGAGCAAATAGAAGGGGCAGTTCTCTAGCTCTGACAAGGAGTTTTCAGTTGCTACAAGAAAAGATCAGAGTCCTTCACAAAAGTTGACAGATGGAGATTCACATATGAAGGCAATACTTTACCTTATTTGAGCAAAAGCATAAGAAATAATAAAGCCTCTCGAGGCATGGGACAAATCTTATAAGAAAGTAAAAATTTTGGATATAAAAAGAGTTTCCAGAGTAAAAGAAAAAAAAAAAATATATATATATATATATATATATATATATATATATAGAGAGAGAGAGAGAGAGAGTCATAGTGAATAAATGTTAACATCAGTTACCTGTTACACAGTTCATCAGTTCATTAGTTATCATTACCAGTTAATTCATAAGTTAGTGAAAAATAATTAACTATCTGTAACAACTAAAGTTTTTGCTGATTTATGCAGATATTTACTCAGAGTTTTGTCCATACCTATTGACAAGAATATAGTCATGTAGCCCTGTCTAATTGCCAAAGATACTAGGGAGATAATATATATAGTCTCTAACTAGGTTGGTATAAATTTCTGGCCAAAACTAATGTTATGTTACCAAACGAAGGACTGGGAGAAGACCACTGGTGAATATGTGACTGATTCTATCAAGCTAATGTATTTGAAATTCAACTGGAGACCAGGGAAGGCAGTGAGTGGCAGACAATACATAAATAGCATACATACATTAAAAGTATAATACATAATATTTGTGATCTTAAACCTAGAAAATGTATGAAATATATGTGACTCTGAGATTATCTAGAAGCATTAGTTTGAGATACATATTTATGAAATCAAACTTGTTCTAAATGAACTGTCTTTCGGTAGCCAAATTTTCCCCCTTCTTTTAAATAGTAAAATAATTTAAAATCTATACCAGGGTAATCATTTTGATACCAAATCTTGTTCCTCTAATTTGGAAAGTGTTAGAACTTTACTTGGAAGAAACAATATTAATTGATAACTGAGAATTTTTTTTTAAAAAAAAACCTTTTATCTCTTAAAAATCAATATAGGTTTAATTTTTAATTTATAATTAGCAAATACATTTACCAGGTAAGCCTGAGTTGTGAGCAAGGTTACAAAATTGCGTTCTCTTGGTTAGGAAAAAAAAAAAATTGAAGTGTAATTATATTGAAAGCCTCTAGTAGCAGTTTTCCACTCTGTTAGCAAAAGCATAATCTTATCTGGAAAAGAAGAAAAGCATGGAAAAATGAGCTGGGGCATTCAACTTAACAAAATATAAAAAATACAAAGAGAAGTTTATTTTCTTGCAGCTCTGACAAAAATAGTGAACTTAGACAACGCTTGCGATAGTTATGGAGATTAAAAGAGGCAGTTATTTATGTGGTTGATGTCACATTTATTTTGAAGTCTTATAGTCATGAGGGTTGGGGACAGCAGGTATAATCAAAAAAGTACCTGAAAAGCAGAGGAAAATCTGAGTGCCTCGTTGATTCTCTAGTTTCTTTAGGCTCTTTGCAAGTAAGCAACTTGGAGAGTCCCTAAGATTTCATTTGCTTTATCTCTTCCTTCCATTCCATTTCAGAATGTGTTCTGATTTACTGAATTGTACAAAGATAACTGAAATTATGTATATAAAAGATGTCATTAAGAAGTGAAATTACACAGGTAACATTCTAGGAACAGGAGTGGCAGAGGCAGAGCTTTTATTCCCTTTTTGATGAGCTATTTTTATTGTAAAAATATATCAAGCTAGCAATTAGTCAACTAGTACTTGCTGAGTACCTGCTGTTTGATAGGCACTGGGTTCCTCAATAGTAGTAATGGTGGTGGTAGAAAAGGAAAAATAGGGAAAGAAGGAGGAAGAGGAGAAAGTGAGAAAATATTAAAGTAAGATATTTGAATAACAGGGGACCAGGACCTTATGTGTTTCAGAGCAGCGCCTACCAAAGCTAAATTTTTTTTCAGATGCTCTCTTTCTAGTGATTATAAAATTAAATCTCTGTTTTACTATACCAGGCCCATTGGTTGCTTTGCAATCCATCACTGAATCCTGGCAACACCCCCAAATTTAGTATTTGGGAAATTATCTCTTACTCATAGTACAGAGTTTGACCACACCATTTAGTCAGTTGTCCAGCTCTTCCTTGTCTAGTAAATGTGCATGAGGCCTAATATAGACTGTGATATATCTTCACAGCTGCCCTCTGACCATATTTCTAATGCTACAAAGGTTAGTTACTCTAGAAAATTTCCTTCACCAGCAGTTTAAAGTTACTCAGTCAACAGATTGCCAGGCTTTTCTGTTAACTCTTCAGTTGTATAATAAAATGGCTTTTACCTAAATTTAAGGAATGCAGGTTGCCAACCTCAAGTCACACCTGATTCTGAATGTCTAAACAGCCATTGGAAATCTACATATTAAAGAAGCTCTGTGGGTGAGTGTTAGAAGCCAGTCAGCACCTGCCCATTCAGCAGCATCTGAAAACCACTTACTTAGAGTCTTGTTATCCAAACTGTGGCATATGCATTAGTTTTATTGGCATCACTTGGGGACTTGTTAGAATCTCAGCTCCCATCCTTAATCAGAATAGTTTTTTTTTTTTTTTTTTTTTTTTTTAGAAACCCCAGGTTTTACTCATACATTTTAAAGTTTCAAAATCATGGGGGAAGACATCTAATTTGTTTTAATGTATTGGGTAAAGAAGATATTATAAGCCAATGTGAAATGCTAAATTTAAATCATGAAGTTTTTAGAGGCAGAGGGTTCCTAATGTATATAAAAAAACTTTGTTTCTATAAAATAGCTCATTTGCAATTTCTTAGTATCTGTTTTAGATTGCTGATATGCACCATGATGTGTTATGAGGTCTGTTTTTTAAAGAAAATGGAAAATGGTAATGGAAATGACAGTTTCTCTTACCTGTGGCTATAAGAAAATCACAGAACACAGGTTTCAATGACTGATGGAGAAAACTCCTCCATCTAGTGTTGCTTTCTGCAACTTTCAGACATAAAGTAGGAAAGGACCTAAGATTGTTTTGAGGGGCCAATTAGTGCAGAGTCAACGTATTTCCCAATATTTCTAAAAGTGCAGTTAGAAATATCTCTGAGGTTAAACCAAACTTGTGATTATATTATCATATATCATACTGTCAATCTATTTTAATGACAGCAACATGAATAGATTATTTACAGGAGGAAGGAGGAGGAAAAAGGGGACAAAAGGTGAAATGTTTCAGTTGATGGTTGAAATTACATTTCAAAGAGGTAGAAAGTTTAAATCGTCTATTAGGCTTAATGCAAAGTGATAAAGATTGAACATGGTAACTTGAATCCACATTACAAGATTTAGTTAAAAGGAGAGACTATTAACTCTTGTGTTAGACAGTCTGGTGTCACACTCCAACTGCATGATTGACTCTATGACTTATTTATCTATCCCTCTATTCCATAGAAACTGTGAATGAATATGCTGAAAAGGGATTTTTGGCAAGGTCTAGCTAGCTCCCATTTAAGTTGGTGCCTTTACTAGTGTTCTTAAAAATAACTTTTTAAATGATTAAAGACTGTGCAAAACCAAAATTATGTGATGAAGATATGATAGGAACCAAAGAACCACAGATAATGACTGATTAAATTCTGTGCACCTGAAGACATTACATTAAAAATGAACAAATAAAAGTTGTTCAAATTGAATGATATAATACATGCAAAGCTCTTGGTGACATCCAGCCTGGGCCCTGTCTGGTATCACAGGTAAATACTGGTAAAGTGTTAGTTGTTATTATGATGATCATCATCAACCATCATTATCATAATTGCCATCATGATCAGCAAGTTGTTGTTATATATCCCAGTACTAGCAAATTTCCTGCTCAATATTTTTTGTGTGAAGTAAATGAATAAGATGCTTTGCTCCTTGTATACATTATACAACTCTCATATAAGTTTCTTACATGTTTTGAGAGATCTTTCCCACACAAAGCAAAGATTGAAAACAAGGTATGGAAAAATGTTATTGATCTTATTTCCTCCCTGCTTAACATAGTGCCCAGGACTCAGAAGTAATGTGATAAATAATGGTCGAAGATAAACAGGTGTTTTGCAATCATCTATAAATTCTATCCAATGGTCAAAAGGGAATGCCTGCCAGAGTTTCAGTTCAGTTTCAGAATTAATGGCTAGAAATGGAATCCACCATCATAAAACACACTTAAGTAATTGAGGCTAATGATAACCTGAATTCTTGCCCTATTTTGTCCCCACCTGTGTTAGTTTCCTAATTTCTTACCACTGCAAGAAATTACAACAAATTGAATAATTCAAAACAACAGAAATTATTTAATAATTTTGAAAGCCAAAGGTCAGAAGCAACCTGACCAGCATGAGAAGTAAGAATTACTGGGCTCCCTCCAGAGGCCCTAGGGGAGAATATGTCCCTTGCCTTTCGACTTTCTCCTGGCTGTTGTAATTTCTTGGATTTATGCCTGCATCCTTCCCATTATCAAAGTTAGCATCTTCAAATTTCTCTCACCCTGTCTTCATATCAATTCCTCCCCTATGTGTGTGTCAATCTCTCTCTCTCTCTCTCTGTCTCTTATGTGGACATTTGTGATTACATTTAAGCTCTACTGAAATAATCCAGGATAATCTCATCACCTCAAGATCCTTAACTGTATCACATGTACAAATATATTTTTGTCTTACAAGGTTGCATGAACATGTTTTCAGGAACTAGGACATCATTTCTCTGGACGATTTTAGAGCCTACTACATGCATTTTTCATGTAAGAGCTGATTAAAGAATATGCCATGAGTGATGTTTAGTCTCCGGCCAGCCATTTATTAACACTTTACATTTATTATTAAAGACCAAAAAGGAGCACAATGGTAGTTATTCTTGTAATTATTATCTCATTTTAACCTCACAGCTGTAGTGGTCAGTACTGAAGTTTCTATTTCAGCGATAACATTTAAGTATCTCAAATGTTAAATGTGACATGTGTCATGAAAAGCTGGTATAGATACACAGATTTTTTTGCAAACTATATCAACTTACTACCCATGACATTTACTTTTTGTCTTTTAAGCACTGGCATTTTCTTATGTCTAAGGGATAAAATAGTTGATAACTGCTTAAGTAATTATTTCAAGAATATTTCCAATATTGTGAATGTGCACACTTGCTAGAAATAAACCAGAAAATAATGTATATTTTTAAAAATCAACTTCCTTTAAAGTTAACATTTTACCATCATAAATATAGGTGCAATGATGAAATTTTCTTAAAATAATCTTGGTTAACTGTTCATCATGTATTTTTCTATGGCATGTACTAGAGAATAGCATACTTTGACATTTAAAAATACACATACACACACACACACACACACACACACATTTCTGAAATGCTCAGAAAATCTCTGGGCAAATTCAGACACATTTTAGAGTCACTTGTTTGAAATACTAATGACCATCAGTTGGAATTTACATTGAATTTAGTATTCAGGTATTATTGATGTTATCAATTGATGTGCTATTGTTTCTACAGACTGAGAATTTATAGTTTTTGATTTGTGAACCTGAAATATAAAAAAACATGGTTATCATTTTATGCAAACCCCTTATTTTTCCATTGATCGTCACAAAAGTTGTGACTTTTCCCAGATAATGCAGTAAATAAGTCTTAAATGTTGGCAAAAATTCTACTCTTCATTTTCAACCCAAGCTAAGTTTTTTTTCTCATCTTTCCTTCCTCCCTTTCTTCCTTTTTATCTTCCTTCATTTATTTTCTTTCTTCTTTTATTTTTTGTTTGTTTCTTGCATAAGTGCATTCTCTTTCAGTGCAGCACATTACAGTAACCAGGAGTAAAATATCCTGTCTTTCAGAACCTTATGTAAAAATTTAAGAATAGCAGAATAACAAGTTTTAGCAGGTTCTAATCAATATGCGACTTTCTAAAAAGTGCTGAGATTCCAGGCATGAGCCACTGTGCCCAGTTCATTATACATTTGATTTAAGAAAACCTTTTCACCATTTTGAGAAGTCTCATTTCTATAAATATCATAAAATGGGCCACTATCGATTTTATGATATTTAAATGGATAGTGGTCCATTTTATGATATTTATATAAATATAACCTATTCAATGAATATTTATCATTCACTCAAATATTTATCAAGTACCTACTACATTACAGAAAATGTGAAGATATAATATTGAAAAAATATAAAGTCTCTTTTCTTATAACTTTAAGAAAACAATGCTTGTACATTAAAATGCATTAATAGGAGAGACTTCATGTTATATACTCATTACCACAAAAAAATGAAAACCAAACAGGAGATAAGAATGAAAACGAACACATAAATCAATGAATTATGTATAATAATATCAAGGACTATTAACTACTGTAAAGAAAATAAAGTGAAATGTCCAATTTTTTCTATTATACATGGGTTTTAGAATAAGACTGTAAGTTGTACAAAAATTGTATAACTTATATATAGAAGTTAAATGAAAGTATAATTTTTATACTTGGGATTAGCACACATATGTTAACTATTTTGTCATTGAAACAATTACCAATTTTGATCCACTATATTTCATTAGGAATCCACTAGGATAATACATGCGTATTTAAATTTGTGGTTTTTATAGAAGGTCATAAGTATATTATTTGAATTTGTTTCTTCACTGTTCATCATGAAAGCAGCATTCATTCTATTTTTCCAACTTGCTAAAATGGATACCCTCATGAATTTACTTTTCTCACACCTCTAACAAGTTGTGGCTCCTTAAACTTCCCAAATCCAGTCTTTATGCTTAAGTAAAGCCTACTTACTTAAAATGGATCCCCTCATGAATTTACTTTTCTCACACCTCTAACAAGTTGTGGCTCCTTAAACTTCCCAAATCCAGTCTTTATGCTTAAGTAAAGCCTACTTACAGTGTCACCAAGGGGATGGAACCCATGTCCCTTTGGGACATGAAGGCTGTAAAGGCGTGTAAGTTCCAGTCATAATGCTGGATACATGAAGTACAGAAGTGGATGTCAAGTACACACAATGGAATGATGATTCTCTGAGTATAGAAAAGAAAGCAGTTCTTTCACTTCCTCCCAGATGCAGAAATGGAGATGATCATTTACCTACCATCATATGACTAGAGCTTCTTTAGTGTCATTTTATGGAGTATCTGAATGTGGTAAGTAAATATAAAGGATGAAGAGTGAGGGTCCTCAATATGTTTGAAACAAAAGTAGAATTATAGCCAAGGGGACATTGTTAACAAATATACAGCAATGTGAGTACATCATATATGACTTGGGACCAGAAATGATTACATTATAACTACATTCTATGATCTGAAGTATATTAAGAAAATGATGGAAGATGACAGGGGGTAGGAAAAGTATTTGATAGTTTTCTGGATATATTTACTTATCAGTCCAGGTACTCTCCTATAATGAACTCTTCTTTCCTGTGGGAAATCTGTGTTTTGAGTAGGGTAAATCTCATCCAACATAAGAGCAAAAATGTGACTCACACTTAGCAATTAAACTATTTCCCTGACCATGGTGGTTGACTCAGGAATATTATCAATTCAGTATCTTCTCTGAAATTTTTCTGCTGGTCCAATTTGAAAAGGTTTTCTTCATAGGCTATTGTTTCTAGGTAAAATTTGCATAGTTATTAGTCTTCTTGTCTGCCATGTGGAAACAAACACTTTGAGAGATTAAATGAGACTGTATAAAAGTGAGAAATATAGAGTCCTGTCTTACCTTGGTATTTTTATTTCATAAGTTTAACTTATGGTTCTAAGTTATGAAGTTGGTGATTATATGGCTTATTTATAGAACTTAGGAAGCTTTTAATTGATTGATTTTTAGAACCATTGCTAAGCAAATTATCTGTACATAATACTGCTTATTGCTGAACTAATTTTACCCCAGAATCCAATAACAATAATGAAGGATGATGATGATAGTTTCCATTTGTTGACAACTTAGTAGTACTAAATGTCTAATATTCATTGTTTTCTCATGGACCAAATTAACCACATTTTAAGGTACATAAAATAATGTTTACAAGGAGAGAGATCCAAGATGGCTGATCACTAGCAGCTCGGGATTGTAGCTCCCACTGAAAGTGCAGAGAACGAGAGGACGCCACACTTTCAGATCAATTTTTGTTGCTCACGCACCAGGAGATTCCCAGCAGAGGAGCCCCACGTGTCAACAGCGAGGCTCTTGAGGCCGGCGAGGCGGTTTTGCCGCTGCCTTGGTGTGGCGGTTCTTGGTGCAGAGTAAGAAAAGCACCATCAATCTTAAAGCCCTTGTTTTGGCTGGCGCAGTGGGTTGCTCAGATTTTAGCGCTGGGAATCAACAAGTTGGACGTCTTTTCAGAAACCCAACTATAAAGATGGTAATTATAAAGACCACAGATGGATAAATTTATAATGAAGGGAAGAAACCAGCCTAAAAAGGCTGAGAATACCCAAAATCAGAATGCCTCTCCCTCTACAGGGGATCACAGTTCCTCATCAGCAACAGAACAAGGCCTGATGGAGAAAGACTGTTCCATTAGCAGAAGCAGGGTTTAAAAAGTGGATGATAAGAAACTTCTGGGAATTAAAAGAACTTGTTCTAACCCAATGCAAAGAAACTAAGAACTTTGAAAAAAGATTTGACGAAATGTTAACAATAACACACAATTTAGAGAGGAATATAAGTGAATTAATGGAGCTGAAAAAGACAGCACGAGAACTTCACGAACTATGCACACGTTTTAATAGCCGAATT
>NW_016107428.1:2806576-2871553 GCF_001604975.1 Cebus imitator
AAAGACACAGACAGGTAAAAAAAAGCCAAGACCCATGGTATGCTATATCCAGATCCATCTCACATGCAAGGACACACAAAGATTCAAAACAAAGGGATGGAGAAAAATTTACCAACCAAATGGAGAGCAAAAATAAATACACAGAAAGTAGGAGTTGCAATTTTTGCTGATAAAATAGACTTCAAAGCAACAAAGATCAACAGAAGCAAAGAAGGATATTACATAACGATAAAAGGACCAATATAACAAGAAGAGCTAAAGATCCTAAATATATACGCACTCAATACAGGAATACCCAGATATATAAGACTTATAAAGAGACTTGGACTCCCACACAATGATAGTGGGAGACTTCAACATTAATATTTGACAGATCAATGAGACAGAAAGTTAACATCGATATTCAGGACTTGAACTCAGATCTGGAACAAGTAGACTTAATTAACATTTATAGAACTCTCCACTTTAAATACACAAAATATACACTCTTATCAGCACTACATCACACCTATTTACAGGTTTAAATGAAATATTGGTTGGCTGCTTGTTAATTATTTTCTTCCCTCATTTTTTTTTATGTCTCTACTATTAAACACAATTACAGGCATACCCATTTTTAGACTGCATTCTAGCCCGGGCAATAAAGCAACACCCCTGTTCTCTCTCCCTCTTCCTCTTTCTTCTTTCCTTCATTTTTTTTTCTTTTTTTTAAATTCTTTCTCTTTTTTTCTTTCTCAATAATAATAATAATAATAATAATAATGTTTACAAAAGTATAAGAGTAAAGAGCTAAACTTTACCCTTTACTTGAAGCATGTTAGGGAACACTAGCTATCTTTCTACCAGAAAACAGGAAAAGTGACCCAGATGCAACGAGAGGTGTAAAGATCATGGTTTCAACCGAGTCTTGTCTAAGATTGCATGCAATGTAGTTATCCTAGCCAGCATTCTGCTGCAGGAAATTACTGAGTAGAATTAATTGATAACAACAGTAAATAAAATGAAATCTAAAGTAGGCTGTGAGCTTTCATAAGGCAGCAGTTCTGCCTTACCTCTGAAATACTAAGTAAAACGTATATAACACCCTTGAGAAGTCAAAAGTTGATGGATATAGTTGTATCAGCTAAGAGAACTTTTTGGATTTATTTTTCTTTGTATTATGTTTTGGCTGTAACAATTGGATTGGCTGTCCCAATGAATTTTTATAACAGATACTTACATCATTGATTTGGGAACTGCAAATATTTTCTTTGGAAGTAAGCTGGCCTGAAATTGGATTCCACTACAATGCACTATCAAAATGAACTACTTTATGTGCATTAATAAACAACTAACAATTTCTTCACCTACAAGGGGACTTGTGAAGTATCATGATTTTCATGTTTACTTTCTTGTAGCGAGCAAATAGTCATAAATTCAAATTATTTTATACTTTTCAAAAGCTACCACTTAGACGAAGCCTTCAGTAGCCATTACACTTTTCTGGGTTATTGTCATCTTCCCCCTTTCTGCATTATATTATAAAATTCTCATTTCAGTGTTTTTTTATTGCAGTTGTTTTGTACAATTTTAGTAATTATTATATTTCATATTATATGGCAAGTATGTCACCTATTAAATATTGCTAGAGTAGACAGCCAGAAATGAGCAGGTAAGGGATCCCCCTGGGAAAAGAAGTTCTAAAGATCCTGTATTAATCAGGGTTTTCTAGAAGGACAGAACTAATAGAATATATGTATATGTATATGCACCCATGCACAAAAACATATATATATATACATATATTAAACTGCTCATTTATTTGTATATATATACACATATAAATGAACAGTTGCAATTAAACTGTTCATTTCCCTGACTATGGTGGTTGACTCAGGAATGTGATCAATTCAGTATCTTCTCTAGGATTTATGAGTTTAAGTATTAACTCATGCAATCACATTCTGAAGGACATGATCTATCTGCAGGCTGAGAAGCAAGGAATCTGAGTTTAAAAACTGAGAGGCCGGGCGCGGTGGCTCAAGGCTGTAATCCCAGCACTTTGGGAGGCCGAGGCGGGTGGATCACGAGGTCAAGAGATCGAGACCATCCTGGTCAGCACGGTGAAACCCCGTCTCTACTAAAAATGCAAAAAATTAGCTGGGCATGGTGGCGCGTGCCTGTAATCCCAGCTACTCAGGAGGCTGAGGCAGGAGAATTGCCTGAACCCAGGAGGCGGAGGTTGCGGTGAGCGGAGATCGCGCCATTGCACTCCAGCCTGGGTAACAAGAGCGAAACTCCGTCCCAAAAAAAAAAAAAAACAAAAAAAAAAACAAAAAAACTGAGGAACTTGGAGTCTGATGTTCAAGGGCAGGAAGCATCCAGCATGGGAGAAAGATGTAGGCTGGGAGGCTGGGCCCGTCTTTTTTTTCACATTTTTCTGCCTGTTTATATTCTAGGTGTTCTGGCATCTGATTAGATTGCACCCACCCAGATTAAGGGTGGGTCTGCCTTTCCCAACCCACTGACTCAAATGTTAATTTCCTTTGGCAACACCCTCACAGGCACCCAGGATCAATATTTTGAATCCTTCAAATCAATCAAGTTGACAGTCAGTATTAACCATCACAGGTGCTGCCCACTGACAGAAAAATGGACAATGGCTACATCGGCTACATGTGGCCTGTGGTTAGGCTCCTCAGGCACTGGAGGGGGCTTATCAGGCCCTAGTGGGAGATAACCATGCCAGAGATTTTCCCTGGTAACTAGCATACCTACCCCTCCAAAACTCATCAGAGAGTAGCCTTTTGCTGACTATAATAGTAAAGAACATGCCCTAGGTGGAGATTTTAAATGCTACTGAGACTTGAGACATGTGTACTAGCATGTACAACCACAGAACATGTGCACCCTAAGGGACCTCCCAAACCATGAATAATTCACACCCCTCCATGAATAATTATGTAAGATTCCAATAATAAAGTAAGTCTCCCAACACTGGCTACTGCTGGCTCATTCTTTTGAGCAGCCCACTCTGTCTCGTCCTTCAGAATGTACTACCTCTAAATAAATACTGTCGTGACTATTTTTCCAGCTAGACCAGCCTGGAGCTGTATTCCACACCTCTCTATAAATGTCCTTTATTTTCCTTCAATAAACTCTGCTATTTAACCTTTGGTATGCATCTCTTGGCTGAATTATTTCTTCTAAGTTAGACAAGAACCAAGGATTTCTGTACTTCTCGGTAACAATATTAAATGTTCTTCTTTACATTTCTCATGGTTAGAGATTGTATTACTTAATTTGAATTTAATAATACTGCATGCCTCTGGAATCTAGTACAATGTTAGGACAATATTGGGAATTAAGTAATATGTTTATTCCAGAAATAAATATACAGATAATTATATATGCCTTTAAATAAGCAATTTTAGGATATTTCCATGGATAGATTTATACCTAATAAAATGCTTTCTCCTTGCCTTTCTAAAAAAAATAACTAAGCTGTTTATGGGGAATATACAAAATGCTCCACATGGTGGAGTCATTTAATAGGATCACCCCAAAATTCATGTCTACCTAGAACTTCAGAATATGAACTTATTTGGAAACTAGGCCTTTACACATGTAATTATGTCAAAATAAGGTCAAACTGGATTAGGATGGGTTCAAAATATAAAAGCTGATGTCATTAAAAGAAGAGGAGAAGGCACACAATGACATAGAGGTACATAAATAAGAAGGTCATATGAATAGGGAAGCAGATGATTGGAGTGTTACCCCCACAAGCCAAAGAACAACACACATGCCAGGAAACACTAGAAGCAAGGAAGAGGCCCTGTTGACGCTGTGGTTTGAGACTTGTAGCCTCCAGAATTGAGAGACCGCAAATTTTTGTTTTAAGACACACAGTTTTTGATACATAGAACCTTATAAGAATAGTTTATTGAAAGCTTTAAATGCTGGATGTGAAATTAACCAGAACAATCAGTTGACCAGCATTTCACAGCAATCATCACTTGAGAAGCAAATCACCAGGAATAAAGTGAAAAAAATAAAGTGAAAATCAAATACTTTTAAAATTTCTTGGGTGTGTCCTGGACTCAGAAAATATTTGACTGAAACCGTTACACCTATTCATCTGCAGGGAAGCATAAGAATTCATTTTCAGAATGTTGACCCTGAAGCACTCTGTCATGTTATGAAATATCCCATCATCTTCACTTCAGTGTGTTTACTAAGGCAAGAAGGTAGAATAATTTATTTTAGAAAGATTTACAGCCACAAGAGTTGAACCCAAATGAGTTTTCTTCTTAAAATTTACAGAAATTTTTTATCTAAATCAGTGGTTATTGACCTTTTTTGTTTTTCTGTTTTAGTCAAGGAATCCTTCTGAAAATCTAGACTCTCTTTCTTGAAAAATACAACATATATGCCTTTTTTCTGTATCATTTCAGGATGGCCAATGATCCTCAGATATCAATCTTTATATATCGTGGGGTCTTTAAGCATCCCTATGAGAGAACATTGCTAACTAGGAACTGCATTATCTTGTTCTCATGCTGCTAATAAACACATACCTGAGACCGGGTAATGTATAAAGGAAAGCGGTCTAATTGACTCACAGTTCCACATGGCTGGGGAGGTCTGACGATCATGGCAGAAGGTGAATGAGAAGCGAAGTCATATCTTACATAGTGTCAGGTCAGGCAAGACGAACTTGCGCAGGTGAAATCTAATTTATAAAACCATCAGATCTCACGAGACTTATTCACTACCAGGAGAAAAGTATGGGGAAAACCGCCCCAGTGATTCAATTATCTCCACCTGGCACTACCCTGGACATGTGGGGATTATTACAATTAAAGGTGAGCTTTGGGTGAGGGCACAGCCAAACCATATCAGGAATTAAGCGTTAATCTCCAAATTTGAAGGTAGTGTCTTTTTTTAAATTCATGTAATTCATTAGTATGAGGAAGAACACACTTGAATGTGGTCTTAATATATTCTAAATATATGCAAAGTCCTGGCCCTGTGTTGTTTTTGTGAAAAATGTGAATTATGATGTTCTAAGGAAGGCAGGTTTCTAACTTCGAGGAATTTGCATCATATTAAGAAAATAATTCTGACAAAAGTAAAATTAAAAATCACAAGAATAGATAAAATGCCATGTAGAAACATAAGATACTGTAACAGACATGCACACACTATTGAGTACTTCATCACTGGTACTCAGAATGTGTTTCTCACTTACTCAGTAGTCTTCAGTGATGGCCTACTATATACCAAAGCTGGTTATCATGGACTGTAACTCTATATTAAGAAAAGTTGCTTTTAATACACAGGTTATTAATTTATCAGGCATTTTGTCTACAATGTCAAAGCTTTCTATAGCATCAAATCTATATTTCCCATGAAAAATTAAAGCAGACAAATAAAAAATCTATTTCCAAAATTTATTGCAGCTCTTGGGCATATATGACTTAGGCTTTGCCATTCAGACGTGATTCCTGCAATATGTAGATACAGAAATTTGTTACTTGAGAAAATAGGCTAAATGTTATCCATCCTCTTGCAGAAGGTCCAGGGTGGTGTGGTGCTGGAGCCTGCAGTGGCAGGGCACCAGGCAAGGTTGGCAGCTTCCTGATCCAGGCAGAGGTAGTGCATTCTCAAGACAGCTAGATCACTGCTGTGTTTGTTGCACTGTTTCTAAGGTATAACCTAGAAACTGTATTTTTAGCTCTTCTAAAAATTTTGTAAGGTATCTATAGGAATTAATAAATTCCTTTCTTATCAGGGAACAAATTTTGCCATAACCAAGAATAGTAACTGCTTCTTTGCCCCCCAAAAACCATGTGTTAATCCTCATGTTCCTGGGTATGTGTCAACGGCTATTTGGAACTGTTTGGGTATCCAGAGATTGGCCAGTGATTTGAATTGTGCAAAATTTTTCTCCCAGGCACATATAGCAATGGCATTAAAACAAAATATAAAAGGATATTAAATCAGTTGATAATATGAGCTGAAGACATATTGATATGTCAGAATTGTGGTAAACTGTATGGCCCATATAACAAACAGATGAGCAAAATAACTGAGAGACTTGGAAAGAGAGGAAAATAGAGACATGAAATAATAAAAGGAAAAGGATGCCACCAAGAAAGAGTAGCTGTGATTAATTTCTGATTTCCACCACTGAGTAGAATGAGGCCCACTTTTATGATTCCTGATCTAATTTCAACTAATTAAAGATGCTTGTCCCAGTGCCTGATTTGTCTAATATTTCCTAGACATATATATTATCCTACTTATTCCTGAGACTTTCTTATATCTCAGACCATTGGAGACAACTGATTTTATCCTAGGAGCAAAATAATTAAAATTCAAGAAAATTGCAAATGATCGTAGAGAAAGGGTGTTTTGAAAGTGAAAGCCAGAGCTAATTCTGAACTTTGAGAATTTACTGTCCAGGTGTGGTGACTCATGCCTGTAATCCCAACACTTTGGGAGGCCAAGGCAGGCAGATCACTTGAAGTCAGGAGTTTGACACCAGCCTGGCCAACATGGCGAAAACCCATCTCTACTAAAAATACAAAACAATTAGCCGGGGATTCTGCTGCACACCGGTAGTCCCAGCTTCTCAGGAGGCTGAGGCAGGAGAATTGCTTGAACCTGAGAGGCAGAGGTTGCAGTGAGCCAAGATCATGCCACTTCACTTTAGCCTGGGAAAAAAAGAAAAACTATGGCTAAAAAAAAAAAAAAAAAGAAAAAGAAAAAGAAAATTTAGCATGATTCCCTACTTCATCCTTACCTTGAGCTATCTTGAATGAGTCTCAGGAAACAAATCAATTATAATCCAAAAAAAAAAAACAAAAAAACAAAAAACCCACAGACCACCATAGATGAAAGAAAGGAATAAATATCTGCCCCTTCCATTTTTCTCTTCTCTTCCATGTCTATCTACTCACTAATTCAAGATAATTATGTTTTCCATTATGTTTTCAAAAACAAGTTTAAATTTTTAAAAATTTTTTTTGGTTTTATTTGGTTCTTAATTGACATATAATTGTACATATTTATCAGGTGCAATGTAATTATCAAATCAACATAATTAGCATATCCGTCACCTCAAGCAGTTGATATTTCATTGTGGTGAGAACATTCAAAATTGTCTTTTCTAACTATTTTGACATATATAACACATTATTGCTGAGTACACTGATCCTACTATGCAATAAGACACCAGAGCTTATTTTTCAACTTCACCTTGTACCTGTTGACCAATCTTTTTCAATCTTCTTCTAACCCTCTACTTTCTCTAGCTTCTGATAACCACTATTCTCTTCACTTCTTTTAGATCAACTTTTGTTGATACCTCATATGAGTGACATCATGCAGCGTTTGTCCTTCTGTGCTTGGCTAATTTCACTTAACACAGTGGCCTTTAGCTTCACCCATGTTTGCACAAATAACAGGATTTCATTCTTTTTAATGGCTGAATAGTATTTCATTGTTTATGTATACCACCCTTTTATCCATTCATCTATAGATAAACATTTTTATTCCATATCATAGCTATTGTGACAGTGCTGCAATGAACATGAGTGTGCAGACGTTTCTTCAGTATATTGATTTCATTTCCTTTGGATATATACCAACTATTTATATTATTGGATCATATGGTAATTCTATTTTTAATTTTTTGAGAAACTTTGATTGTTGTTCATAATGCCTGTACTAACTGAAGTCCCACCACTAGTGTATAACAGTTCTTTCTCCACATCCTTGCCAGCATTCCTTACTTCTCTTTTTGAGACTAGTCATTTTAACTGAGGTGAGTTGATATCTTATCAAAGCTTCAATTTGCATTTTCCTGATGATTAGTGATATTGAGGATGTCTTTTATGTACCTGTTGGCTATTTGTACATCTTCTTCTGATAAATGTCTCTGCAAATATTTTGCCTATTTTATCGTATTGTTTATTTGCTACTTAATTATTTGAGTTTCATACATATTTTAAATATTAACCACTTGAACATAGACTGTTTTAATACTAGTGTCCATCAAGTATTTCCAAATATGTAATTCTTTAAAAAGTCATGAACATTATCGAACTCATACCCTTATTTAAAAATTTTGACTGGGCACAGTGTCTCAAACCTGTAACCCCAGCATTTTGGGAGGCCAAGGTGGGCAAATCACCTGAGGTTGGAAGTTCAAGACCAACCTGGCCAACATGCCAAAACCCCATCTCCACTAAAAATATAAAAATTAGCCAGGTGTGGTGGTGCATGCCTGTAGTCCCAGCTACTAGGGAGGCTGAGGCAGGAGAATCATTTGCACCCAGGAGACGGAGGTTGCAGTGAGCCAAGATCACACCATTACACTTCAGTCTGAGTGACAGAATGAGACCTTGTCTCCAAAAAAGAAAAAAAAAAATTTCAACTACTTAAAGATGCTTGTCCCAGTGCCTGATTTGCCTAATATTTCATAGATTACATGTTATCATACTCATTCTTGAGCCTGACTTATATCTCAGACCATTACAGACAAACTGATTTTATCTTAGGGATAAAATAAATAAAATTCAAAATTATTGAATTGATAATGGAGAAGAGTGTTTTGAAAGTGAAAGTCAGAATAAATTTTGAACTTTGAAGCATACAAGATTGACTACATAGTGAGACAGTTGCCATATGTATGGAAGTTGAGAAGGGAGGCTGAATTTTTCATTTGTTTCCTTGTTTTGATTTATTTTCTGGTGCAAAATTGTTTATTTTTTTGCAACCATACAATATTCAAACACAAAATGCAAAATAAACATTGAAAGCACAAGGATGTGTTAAAATAAATTAAAATGGAGGTGAGACCTGAAGAATCCTTGAGCAAACAAAGCCAGTTAGGCTTTATAAGTGACCTTATCTTCGCTTGATTTGCAAACATATGAAAGCTTAAGGTGAGCCATTTTAAATAAACGCCTATATTAAAGAAAAACAGAGTTTAGCTTAACCAAACAGAAGAAACAAACTTGTAATTTTATAACTAGAGATTTTCCAATGGGATAGACCAAATATAGCAACTAACTATAACCCACCAGATACTTTCTTTGCTTCACTTCTGTTGCAGTCATATAAAAACCTTCCACTGTATTTCCTCAGTGAAGCTCCTGAACCACTTCTAGTTCAGAAAAGCCCAATTCAGGCATTGTTATTTGCTCAAATAAACTCTTCAAAATAGTACCGTGTGCCAGTTAACCTTTTTAACAGAAGGATTACACAAGAGAGATTAGAACTAGAGACATAGATTACAAAGTTACCTGAAAACTGGTGATATATCAATTATAAGTCCAATTTTGCACGTGGGAAATCTTATATTCTACAAATTACATACTAAAAATACAAATTCTGGAGGGAAGATGGGATTGGGGAAGACCACTTACTATCTAACATTGTTACCAGAACTTCAAAAAAACCAGTAACAGGCCAGGTGTGGTGGCCCACACCTGTAATTCCAGCACTCTGGGAGGCTGCGGTGGGTGGATCACACCTGAGGTCAGTTCAAAACCAGGCTGGTCAACACAGTGATACTCCATCTCTACTAAAAATATAAAAATTAGCGGGGTACGGTGGCACATGCCTGTACTCCCAGCTACTCAGGAGGCTGAGGCAGGATGACTAATTGAATCCTCGAGGTGAAGGTTGCAGAGATCACACCACTGCACTCTAGCTTGGGTGACAGAGTGAGATACTGTCTCAAAAAAAATTGATTAAGAAAAATAATAACAAAACTAACAAAAGTGTAAGTACAATATTTTTTAGCATTTATCTCAAACATCATATAGTCATTTGACTCTTTGCACCTTTATACTCAAAATTTAGTGTTCTTCCTTTGGGAAGTAGATCCTGGAGGGAATTGACTTCTAATAAAGCACACAAAATTACAATTTGATGCAGACTTTTCATTAATCTCTTATTTTAATGCAGACGAAAAGTCTTAACATAAACTTCTGTATTCACATCTTAGCCAGCAAAAAACATAAGAGTTTTAATGCAGTAACTATCACTATAAGCACTAAAAGGAAGCCCTTCTGTGTATTTTCAATCCTTTTCTTAAGTTTTTGTATTTATAAAAAATTTCTTTAAAATTTGAAAAGGTTTTTTCCTGACTGCTTCAAATTCAGAATATTGGAAAGAAAAGCAAAATGATTTTTAAAGCTTTGCTGACATTATTTTACTACTTGTTAAATGCTAATATGATGATTGATGCAAGGAAATACACACTGTGGCAGCATAGATTTGACTTGAATGTCCCATAAAAAAGAATATAAAGAGAAAATCAGAGAGCCAAAAACTGAGACCTAAGAGACCACATAAATCACAATAGAGCTTTTGTAAGTCCTAACAGTACAATTCAGAACTTACAAGTGGCGCCCATGAGAAGATACATGTAGCTGTGGAGATAGATGAAATACAAGTGCTTGAAATACTCTGACTGGCAGGGCACCGTGGTTTACACCTGTAATCCCAGCATTTCAGGAGGCTGAGGTGAGTGGATCTCTTGAGCCCAAGAATGCAAGACACCCCTGGGCAACATAGAGAAACTCCTTCTCTACAAAAAATACAAAAATTATTGCATTGCTGTCTATCTCATTTCTTAACATATGTGGTCAATAAATGTGGTACATCACATAAGCAGAATTAAAAAAAAATATTTGGTTATCTCAATAGATGCACAAAAAGCATTTGATAAAATCCAGCATCACTTTATGATAAAAGCTTTTAACAAAATAAGCATAGGAGGGACTTTGCCTTCAATTTTTGGGACTTCCCCAATTCTCTCAGCCAAAAGTAACCACTCAAAGGACATCAAACTTCTTCCAGAAATTTATTTGTATCTGTTTTATCTACCTCACCACTGTATTTTGTTTAATCCATTTAGCTGTTTTTTTTCTTATGCCTGAAATAAAATCTTCCAAGTAGTGTCCATATAACTTAACTATAGTGTATAGACCAATTGTTTTGTTAAATAAATCTGCTTCATCTCTATATCCATACTGATTATTTGCTAAAAATTAAATTAATATGAAGGAGTAAAATTGAAAATGCTGAATTTCTAATATATGTTCATTATTAGGTTTTGTAAAAAGTTGAAACCTTTTTGGTTATGGATTTCATTTCATAAGTTCTCAATAGTATTAAAGTGAATAGTAGCAAATTTAATTACAAAACTTATATTTAGCAGATCTTATTTCTGTAGAGGTGTATTTCTTTCTGAATTATTCTAGCCTTTGTAGTTGCCAAAGTACAATTTCACTATAAAAACAACCTCCAAAGACAAAGTATTTTGTTACTTCCTACAAATAATTCACAGTTTTGCATTTATTTATTTATTTGGTAGAGATGGAATCTTACTGTGTTGCTCAGGCTGACCTGGAACTCTTGGCCTTAAGCAGCACTGCTGTCTTGGCCTCCCAAAGCACTAGGATTATAGGTATGAGCCAGCCAAGTAGGTTTTTGTTATTGTTGTTGTTGTTTTATTTACTTTTTTTTAAAATTTATCTTTAATAGAGACAGGGTCTTACTCTGTCACCCAGGCTGAAATGCAGTGATGTGATCACAGCTCACTGCAACCTCAACCTCTCAGGCTCAAGCAATCTTACTGCCTTAGCCTCCTAAGAAGCTGGGACAACAAGTATGCCACCAATCCCAGCTAATTTTTTTTGTTAATAGAGATGAGGTTTTACCATGTGGTCCAGGCTGGTCTCGAGCTCCTGGGCTCAACCAGTTCTCCTTCCTCAGCCTCCCTAAGTGCTGCGCTTATAGTTGTGAGCCACTGTGCCCAGTCTAGCAGGTTTTTTGAAAGAACTTTTTCCTTAGTTGAATTCTAGATTTTAAGAAGTTATCTAAGATTAAAAGTGAACTGATGCTACTTATATAAAGATAATTAACTTGAAATTCTTTTATGATCATACAACTGGGTTCATATTACTGTTTGTGTGTGTGCATATATAAATGTACTCCCTATCCTATTTTAAAACTGACTTTAATCTTGTTTTAAATGTTTTCCTTGTTTTAAATGGTACATGAGCACTTTATGATTTGAGTAATCTGGCTTTCTCACTGAGCCCTAAATGATCCCAGCAAACAAATATTATCCCTTACACCCAGTATACCGATAACTCCAGTCTGCTGATATTTTTTCATCATAATCAGGAAGTCTAGAAAAATTGAGCCTCAGGAGAAAGATTATCAAGTTCACCCATCATGCTTTCTTGAGAAGACTCAGAAGATAATTAGGAATAAATAAAATTAAAATATCATCACAAGAAACATTTAAAATGATTCTTACTGTTTTCTATTGTACTTTTCCTCTACATTTGAAAAATTATTTTAATGTCATGTCAGACTATTGATTCCAAATAGCCATACCAAAGCATTTATAAAGTCTTTTAACTTTTATATCAAGAATAAAGTCAATTAAGAAAAATAAAGTTTGTTTGCTGTGTAAATGTCTTAATAAATAAAAAAAGGAAGGAAGCGATGGAGAAAAGAGAAAAAAGAAGAAAGGAAAAAAGAAAAGAAGAAAAGGAGGGAATTAGGTCAAAAAAGAGGAAGGTAGGGAGAGCAGAAGGGAACAAAGAAGGAATAAAGGAAGTAAGCAAGCAAGATTGATTAATAAAGGCTATGGAGATTGACTAAAGATTCAAAATAAACAATAATTAGTGAGATTGATCAAGGAAGACTTATCATGAATTAGTCAAGGCTCAGTGGTCTTAACTAATTGCATTTAATAAAAAGGAAATTAAAAGGTGGAAATAGGTAATGGAGAAATTACAGAAAATAAAGTAGCTGTATAACAAGATAAATCAAAAGAGAAAAATGCATGCAGTATTTAATAGGATTCTTACATTTAAAAGGCTATCATGAAAATGATTACAACTTGTTTATATTTAAATTTATATTATTTTGAGATTATTCTTTAACACATTTTTCATTCTAGATTGGCCCTTTTTAGCATGCAGCTAATTCCTATCTAACTTTCTTCTTCAGTGCCTGTAATGTCATTTATTAAATAAATACATACATTTATTAAATGAAAATTGATTTTTAATATCAGCTAAGCGAAATACAATTAGAAAGAAAAATGAACTAGAGAAGTTTATTATCAAATATATGTAATATTTGTAAATTATCAAATATATATAAATGTAAGGATTAACCACTTTTTGAAATTCTTAGCCTAAGAGTTTCTCTATATTAGTCTATAATTGAAAATCAAATTTGCATGTGTTTAATACTTTAAACTTGTGGCAAATTTATATGTTCACTCTTGTGCATTTTTTGATTTATGTAAATCTTACCTCACTCTGGAGGTCTCGGATCATTTTGCTCTTCCTTTCAACTTCAGTCTTTAAAAAATTAATCTGAAAATGAATAGACTATTATGTAGATACATTTCAAACTCATTACCATGGCTTTCATAATTTTTTCATTATTTTGAGAAATAATTATTTATTGACAAATATTGAAAAAGAACAAATAATTGCCCCGTTCCTTAATCAAAACCTTCATTACTAAATTCATACATATAGTCATTGATTATATAAAATATCCTTTTTTTCATTTAACAAACTAGTTTTTTTTAATTAAGAAACCCTACACTTTATGACTATAATTCTCTTACCCAGATAAACCTCATTTCCTTTTGAAAGTGTAGTTCCCTTAAAAAAAAAAAAAAAGAAAAAGTTGACTCTAGAGTTAAGCCTAGGAATCTCTCTTTCTAAAACACTCCAGGTAATTATGACCTGTGGCCAAGTTTGAGAGCAATTGCATAATAATGTCACTTACCTCAAAACTATGGGACATTAAGAATAGGCTACCGAAGACGTCATGATGTTTCCTTCTGAACACAATATCATCAGGACCTGTCACCTTATGCCACTTATTCGAACTGTATCTCCTAAAAATAGCATTATCTGCCCGAGTATAGAAAGTGGTCCAGACTTGTAAAGAATTTATAGTCTTTATAATTGCTGAGAGTACACTAGTCACTGAGACTTTATAGTCACTGAGGGTTACTAATAATAATAAAATAACTGTATGGTAGTGGATAAAACATTTAATTTATCCAATTTATAGTTTTCTTGTAGTCACATTTTGTTTTTTTGAGACACAGTCTCGCTCTGTCACCAGGTGCCAGGCTGGAGTGCAGTGGTGCAATTTTGGCTCACTGCAACCTCCACCTCCCGGGCTCAAGCAATTTTCCTGCCTCAGCCTCCTGAGTAGCTGAGACTACAGGCATGTGTCACCACACTCAGCTAATTTTTTTATTTTAGTAGAGACTGGGTTTCACTATGTTGGCCAGGATGGTCTCAATCTCTGGACCTCATGATCCACCCACAAGGTAAACTTAACTTTTCTAATATACTTAATTCAATATATTCAAATTATCATTTGGTCATGTAATAGATTATTCATTATATAATTTACATTCTTTTGTGTTATGTTTCTTTAGATTCCAATGTGCATTTTACACTTATAGTATATATTGGTTTGGATTAGTCATATTTCTAATGCTCAATAGCCTCATGCATTGAACAATATAGTCTTAGAAGTTATGTAAAATGATAAAAGATACTCATGATAGAGGTGATCTCTGAAGATAGACTGAGTTATTGGGTTGGAAATGAAATTTAGGAGGAAGGTTAATTTTTGCCATATACACATATATAAAAAATGTTTAATTCTGAAACATTTCAAACATGAAGAACAAGAAGAAATAAGAAAAATGCCTATGGGACTAACCCTAAACTTTAAACAGATATAAATGTTTTGTCCAATTTTCTTCAGACCTTTTTATAAATAATATATTATTTATTTTAATTTACTTATTATTAAAGCTTCAGCTAACTTCCTTTCTTCCTGTCTTCCCACTCAAGGTAACCGCTATACAGAAGTTACGTATTTGCCTCGTGCATATTTTTATACATTTTTTAAATTGCATATGCTCTTATAAAAAATAAATACTATTATGTTATGTTAAAGTTTGGCTAAATTATGAGAAACTCAACTTTATGAGATTTACTCATGTTTATTTTATGTAAAACCAATTAATTTATTGTAGCTAGTGAATTTGTTATGGTAGTAACCACATTTGAAGGTAAACAATTACTAAATTAATCAAAATGAATACTAAGTTACTATAATTGACATATCCGTAAATACAGTGGTCTAAATGAGATAGATTTTTCTTTCAGAGAGCAGTACACAGGTGTCTACAGCCTGGAGCCCAGAGGTAAGTGGACCACAGCTTGGATGCAGCTCTAGCATTAGCAACCATCCTTTTAATGATTTTTCCATTATCATCATTTCCCAGTTACTGGATACTTCTTGGGCCTGTGTTCCCACCCTAATCTCATGTTGAAATGTAATCCTTAATGCTGGAAGTGGGGCCTGGTGGCAGGTGATTGGATCATGGGGTGGTTTCAAATGGTTTACCACCATCCTAGTGTTGTTCTCGTAATAGAGTTATTGTGAGATATGGTTGTTTAAAAGTGTATAGCACCTCTCCCCCTTCTCTGTCTTCCTCCTGCTCTGGCCATGTGAAGATGCATGCTCCAGCTTTTCCTTGAGTGAAAGCTCCCTGAGGCCTCCCCAGCCATGCTTTCCCTATAGCCTGTGGAACCATGAGTCAATTAAGCCTTTTTTCTTTATACATTACCCAGTCTCAGGTATTTCTTTATAACAATGCAAGAACATACTAATATACAGGACACGAAAAGTCCAGGGTAAAGAATAACTAAATAATTCTAACTTTAAAATAAAATCAGGGCTGTCGAATTTCCCTTGGGAGATATGAACTGGTTACCTCCAGAGAAAACTGGCTAGTTCTCACCTAAGACAGATTAAGCAGGTCATAAGGTACTATTAAGGCTGTGATAAGTCAAGTGTTGCATAAATAATATGCAGAGGAAGTCAGTTGTCACAGAAATAGAAAGAACCAGTCGAGTGGAAATCTAGCTGAGTCATTTAACTTGAGGACTATAAGAATGAAAATCCATGGATTCCTCTTTCTGACATCTTCAAGAGTTGCAATAGTTCCAGTGCCACCTAGCAGTCTCATCACATCTGACTCCTGGGCTTGGCTTTCCATAGTGTCCATCAGAAGTCTTACGACAACCATTAACACTTTTTCCTTTCAGGCCTATATAGGTGTCCAGGCATTACTATTTCTTCAGTTGTTACTCAAAACCCAAACCAGACAATTTTTATGGCAAAAGAAGACAATACAGAAAGAGCAACTTGAAAATTAACATGTCTAATATTTTAGCCATATTAATTATCTAAGTAAGCTTGAATTTTGAAGATACCAACAGTAACTCCCAAACACTAGTCCTCGTTGTCCCATTAGGTAGATAGTTCAAGTTGATTGAAAAACCAAGCTATCACCACTGTAACTCAAAAGTAAAATTCTAAGTCCTCCTACAAACTGAATGGACTCCTTCACTCAGCTAGTGGCATTTGAAAGTTAACCTAAAACAAGTTCAGGCCATGATGGGAATTTAACATTAAAACAGAGACCATAAGATAATCTATTTGCTCTTAAATCTGCTACCTGGAGGCTTCATCTACATAGTAAAAACCTTGGTCTCATAACACAACCACTTATCTTAACCAAGACACTCCCTACTACTGATTCCAGGTCTTAGATAACTAATTGCCAATCAGAAAATCTTTGCCAATTGTCAATCAGAAAATCTTTGAAATCACCTATGACCTGGAAGCTCTACATCCTGCCACCCTACTGGCTCCCGCCACTTCAAGTTGTCCTGCCTTTCTAGACTGAACCAATGTACATCTTACATGTATTCACTGATGTCTTCTGTCTCCCTAAAACATATAAAACCAAGCTGTAGCCTGATTACCACAGGCACATGTTCTCAGGTCCTCCTGAGGCTGTGTCATGGGCATGTTTCCTTAATCTTGGCAAAACAAGCTTTGAAGTTGATTGAGAACTGTCCCAAATACTTTTTGATTTACACCAAGTAGAACCTGATTCCATTCAAAATTAAGCATTTATTCAGAGTAACAGTGTATCTCCTGCAAAATAGCTTTTACATCCTTCTCTACAAAAGCACTTTATTGGTCCCAGAAAATTTTGCTTTGTACAGATTTGTCTTTAGTTATATCTTGAACTACTAAAAGCCATATTACTTATGTTAATAACCTGTTCTTTTACTGATACTATTATTTATCCCAAATCCTCATATATTGGTACTGCACATGTTGTTCATAGTTAACAATTAACTTTAATTAAAGTATAATGAAAATACATTACCATGTCAAGACTAGAATTATTAAATGTTAAACAAGGACAGAAAAACTTAAGAATGCAATACTTAAATATTGAAGACATAAAATATATTTTGAACATTTAAAAAGCATTAGCATTTTAGGCCATTTGTTGAGAATCCCAACAGATTTTAACATCCCTGAAACAATAAGCATTCTTATATATAGTTATGAAATAATTCTCACAAAAAGAAAATACGTTGTATTTACTGTGAATAAGATTGAAAGAACATAGCAATTCTTTATTTTTAATGAGATTCAAAGCTTGAAGCTAACTCTTGCTTTAAGCTAATTATGTCTCAGTACAAGTTAAGCCATAAAAATTAACAAGAATAGGGAAATGCATTCAATGATCATTAAAATCTTTAATTATTCTGGTCACACCTGAGAGCTCATTCTTCAATGCTGTTAGAGCTTTTCCTTAGGGTCACAGTTTTCTGGAGTGGCTCACAGAGCTCAAGGAAACCTCTACAGTTACTGGTTCATTATAAAGGCAATTAAAACATATACAGAAGAGATGGGTAAGGTGAAGTATAGGAGAAGGAGCATGGAGCTTCCGTGACATTCCTGGGTATGCAACCCTCCAGGAACATCTGCATGCTCACCTATCTTGACACTCTACAATTGATAGTTTTAAACTATTAGTATATAGGGATTAATCTCCAACAAATTGTCTATACTTTTTTACCACACCCAGGAAATTTACAGAAAGGTTCTACAAATAAAATACATACAATACATAAATGAAGTTCTATAAATTCAAAAATATTAACAGCACATATGTTATTAAACTCTATTTTAATAAAATTAAAATTAATTTGTATAAGTGGTCAAATAACATCTTGTTTAAAAATATTTTCTAGGCCATGCACGGTGGCTCACATCTGTAAACCCAACATTTTGGGAGGCCTAGGCAGGCTGATCCCCTGAGGTCAGGAGTTCGAGACCAGCCTGACCAAGATGGAGAAACCCCATCTTCACTAAAAATACAAAATTAGCTGGGCGTGGTAGCACATGCCTGTAATATCAGCTACCTGGGAAGCTGAGGCAGAATTGCTTGAACCCAGGAGGCAGAGGTTGCCGTGAGCTGAGATTGTGCCATTGCACTCCAGCCTGGGAAATAAGAGTGAAATTCTGTCTCAAAAAAACATTTTTTTTTCTAATAATCATTGGATTAATGAGAAATAATCAAACACATTGTTATATTTGGCACTTAATAATAATGAAAATCAAACCTGTCAAAGTAATACTTAGTGGATAATTAATAACTTTAAATGCATTTTCAGGTAAATAAAGATAAATTACACTAATTCAAGAAGTTGGTTAACAAGCAAAAGGTCAAACTCAGTGTACTAAGGAAAGAGATAATTATAAAGACAAAAACCAATAAACTATGAGGGAAACAAAAATCCCCTAAATCCTTAGTTCTTTGAAAAGATTATGTTAAAGAAAAAAGATTATGATAAAAATGGAATAAAAGACTCAAATGTTAAAATGTCAAATAAAAGGGAGAAAAAGGCCACATTTGCAATTTAAAGTATTATAAGCAACTGTCCACTGATAAATTTGAAAGTTTATACAATAGTCCTTAGTTAGATTAGAATAAAATTCCAAAGTTTTGAAATAAGAAATATAATACTTGAATAGACCAATACATTTGGAATTTTATTGTACTAAAAGGCATCCATTTCCCCAAATTCCAAAATAAAATTTTAATGATGGCTCTTACCTAATTTTCAATGACCAATTAATTCCTAATAAATGCAAGTATTTTCTGGAAAGTAAAAAAGGAGCCCAAACTCTCATTTTATGTGATATTTTTATCCAGTGAAACTAAGCATCATATATGAAGGAAAGATAGTCTTTTTCAGGCAAATAAAAGCTGAGCCAGTTCGCCGCTACCAAGCCACCATTATAACAACTGCTAAAAGGAGTGCTAAATTTTGAAACAAATTCTGGAAACACATAAAACAGAACTTCTTTAAAGCATAAATCTCACAGGACCTATAAAAGAAAAATACAATTTAAAAAGCAAAAACAAAAAACAAATTAAAAAAAAGTACATAGGCAACAAAAAGCACAATTAATGAAATGATACCTCACATCTCAGTACTAACATTGACTGTAAATGGCCTAAATGCTCCGCTTAAAAAATACAGAACTACAAAATGAATAAGAACTGGCTGGGCATGGTGGCTCACGCCTGTAATACCAGCACTTTGGGAGGCCGAGGGGTGGGTGGATCACCTGAGGCCATGAGTTCCGGACCAGCCTGGCCAACACGAAGAAAACCCTGTCTCTACTAAAAATACAAAATTTAGCTGGGTGTGGTGACATGTGCCTGTAATCCCAGCTATTCAGAAGGCTGAGATAGGAGAATCACTTGAATCCAGGAAGCGAAGGTTGCAGTGAGCTAAGATTGCACCACTGCACTCTAGCCTGGGTGACAGAGCAAGACTCCATCTCAAAAAAAAAAAAAAAAAAAAAAAAAAAAAAAAAAAAAAAAACAAAGAAAGAAAAAAGAAACAACTCACCCACCATCTAACTGTCTAACTGTCTGCTGTCTTCAGGAGACTCGCCTAACACATAAGGACTCATATAAACTTAAAGTAAAGTGGTAGAAAAAGGCATTTCATGCAAATGGATACTGAAAACAAGCAGGGGTAGCTATTGCTGTATCAGACAAAACAAATTTCAAAGCAAGAGCCGTTAAAAGAGTCAAAGAGGGACATTACATAATGGTAAAAGGATCAATGCAACAAGAAGAGCTAACGATCCTAAATATATATGCACCTAACACCGGAGTTCCCAAATTTAAAATAATTACTGATAGACCTGAGAAATGAGAGAGATAGCAATACAATAATAGCAGGGGACTTCAATACTCCACTGACAGTACTAGTAAAGTCACCAAGAGAGAATGTCAACAAAGAAACAATGAATTTAAACTATACCTTGGAACAAATACACTTAACAGAGATATACAAAACATTTTATCCAACAACTGTAGAATACACATTCTGTTCAATTGCACATGGAACTTTCTCCAAGATAAACCATATGAAAGGCCATAAAATGAGTCACAATAAGTTTAAGAAAATTAAAATTATATTGAACACTCTCTCAGACCACAGTGGAAAAAACTGGAAATCAACTCCAAAAGGAACCTTCAAAACCATGAAAATACATGGAAATTAAATAACCTGTTCCTGAAAGAGCAGTTGGTCCAAAATGAAACCAAGATGAAAATTAAAAAGTTTTTGACCTGAATGACAATAATGACACACCCTATCAAAACCTCTGGAATACAGCAAAGGCAGTGCTAAGACAGAAGTTCATAGCCCTAAATGTCTACATCAAAAAGACTGAAAGAGTACAAACTGTTACTCCAAGGTCATATCTAAAGGAACTACAGAAACAAGAACAAACCAAAGCCAAACCCAGAAGAAGAAAGAAAATAACCAAGATCAGAGCAGGACTAAATGAAGCTGAAACAAAAAACAACCAATGCAAAAGACAAATGAAACAAAAAGCTGGTTCTTTGAAAAGATAAATAAAATTGATAGAATAATAACAAGATTAACTAAGAAAAGAAGAAAGAAAATCCAAATAACCTCACTAAGAAATGAAACAGGAGATACAACTGACACCACTGAAATACAAAATATTGCTCAAGGCTACTATGAATGAACACCTTTATGCACATAAACAAGAAAACCTAGATGAGATGAATAAATTCCTGGAGAAATACAATCCGCCTATTTTAAACTAGGAAGAAATAAATACCTGAAACAGACCGATAACAAGCGGCAAGATTGAAACAGTAATTTAAAAATTACTAACAAAAAAAGCCTGGGACCAGATGGATTCACAGCAGAATTCTACTAGACATTCAAAGAATTGGTAACAATCCTTTTGACACTATTCCACAAGATAGAAAAAAAAGGGAACCCACCCTAATTCATTCTATGAACTCAGCATCACCCTAATACCAAAACCAGGAAAGGACATAACCAAAAAAAAAAAACAAAAAAACAAAAATAAAACTACAGACCAATATCCTTGATGAACATAGACACTAAAATTCTTAACAAAATACTAGCTAACCAAATCCAACAACATATCAAAAAGATAACCCACCATGATCAAGTTGCTTTTATACCAGGGATGCAGAGCTGGTTTAACATAGATAAGTCAATAAATGGGATACACCACATAAAGAGAATTAGAGACAAAAATCATATGATAATCTCAATACATGCAGAACAAGCATTTGGCAAAATGCAGCATCCTTTTATGATTAAAACTCTCAGCAAAATTGGCATAAAATGGCTATACCTCAATGTAATAAAAGCCATCTATGGCAAAGCCACAGCCAATATAATACTGAATGGGGTAAAGTTGAAAGCATTCCCTCTGACAACTGGAACAAGACAAGGATGCCCACTCACACCCCTCCTCTTCAACATAGTGCTGGAAGCCTTAGCCAGAGCAATCAGACAAGAGAAAGAAATAAAGGGGCATCCAAATTGGTGAAGAGAAAGTCAAACTGTCACTGTTTGCTGACGATATCATTTACCTTGAAAACCCTAAAGACTCCTCCAGAAAGCTCCTAGAACTGATAAAAGAATTCAGTAAAGTTTCCAGATAGCAGATTACTGTACACAAATCAGCAGCTCTTCTATATACCAACAGTGACCAAGTGGAGAACCAAACCAAGGATGCGACCCTTTTACAATAGCTGCAAAAAATAAAATAAAATAAAATACTTAAGAACATACCAAACAAAGAGACAAAAGACTTCTACAAGGAAAACTACAAAACACTGCTGAAAGAAATCATAGATGACACAGTTGAATGGAAACACATCCCATGCTCATGGATAGAATAAATATTATGAAAATGACCATACTGCCAAAAGCAATCTACAAATTCAACACAGTCTTCATCAAAATACCACCATTATTCTGAGGGGTGTTCTCTTTCTGGGTCCACAAGGGGGCATAGTTTTAAGAGCAAGAACTTTCCAGTGCCATGCCCCCCTCCCATCTCTCTCCATCCGGGAGATTTAATGGTCTCTGTTTTAATTTTCAAGGGTGCAGGAAGAATAAAAAAGTCAATCACTCCAGTGGAAGTGCTAAGGAACTCCTTTCATTGGCCAGAGGTCTTAGAGAATGTGGGGGTTCCACCCAGCTTAAAAGTCCCCTTCTTCCACACCCCTTCAGACTCCATGTTTGGGTCCCCTTCCATGAACACTCCCTTCATGGAAGCCATCTTTCTCTCTCCTGGATTTCCCCTCTGGAGTTCCCTTCCACACTCTCTCATGGAAGCCTGTCTTCCCCTCCTAAACTCCCTCTCTCTCTCAATTCCCTTCCACTCAGTGTGGAAGCTGTCTTTCCTCTCCTAGATTCCATCTTTCTGGATTCTCTCACTCAGTGTGAGGAGAGATTTCCTCCTCTGGTTTCCTCCCTCTGGGAACCCTTCTTACTCAGTGTGAGAGAAGCTTTTCTTTCTCTCATTCAGTGTAGAGTTAGCTGTTTCTTTCTCTGTCCTTCTCCTTTTTCTCTCTCTACATAAATAAATCACTTTCTACAAGCACTTTTGAGTCCGGCATTTACTGCACACTGCAACATGGTCTCCTCTCCCATTCTTGGGGAGTAATAGACCAAGAACCTGGAGAAAGTTCCTCTCAGGGGAACTGAGGACTCCCCTGAGCCCCTGAACCCCAACATTACAATTCTTCACAGAATTAGAAAAAGCAATTCTAAAATTCATAGGGAACCAAAAAAGAGCCTGTACAGCCAAAGCAAGACTAAGCAAAAGAACAAATCTGGAGGCATCACACAACCTGATTTCAAACTATTAGGCCATAGTCACCAAAACAGGATGGTATTGGTACAAAAATAGGCACATAGGCCAATGAAACATAATACAGAACCCAGAAATAAACCCAAATACTTACAGCCAACTGATCTTTGACAAAGCAAACAAAAATATAAGGTGGAGAAAGGACATCCTTTTCAACAAATGATGCTGGGATCATTGGTTAGCCATATATATGAGAATAAAACCATATTTGTCTCTCACGTTATACAAAAATTTACTCAAGATGGATTAAGAACTTTAATACATGAAACTATAAAAATTCTAGAAGATAACATTGGAAAAACCATTCTTGACATTTGCTTAGGCGAGGATCTCATGACAAAGAACCCAAAAGCAAATGCAATAAAAACAGAGATAAATAGTTGGGACTTAATTAAACTAAATAGCATTTGCATGGCAAAAGGAACAATTGGCAGAGTAAACAGACAACTTACAGATTGGAAGAAAATCTTCACAATCTATACATCTGACAAAGGACTAATATCCAGAATTTACAATGAACTCAAATTAGAAAAAAATTCCATCAAAAAGTGAGCTAAGAACATGAATAGACAATTCTCAAAGAAGATATAAAAATGGCCAACAAACATATGAAAAAATGCTCAATATCACTAATGATTGGGGAAATGTAAATCAAAATCATGGTGCCATACCACCTACTCCTTCAAGAATGACCATAATCAAAAAGTCAATAAACAGTAGATGTTGGCATAGATGCAGTGATCAGGGAACAATTCTGTGCTGCTGGTGGGAACGTAAGCTAGTACAACCACTGTGGAAAACAGTGTGGTGATTCCTTAAAAAACTAACTAAAAGTAGATCTACCATTTTATCCATCAGTCCCACTACTGGGTATCTACTCAGGAAAATAAGTCATTATATGAAAAAGATACTTGTGCATGCATGTTTATAGCACACAATTCACTACTGTAAAATTGTGGAACCAAACAAAATGCCCATCAATCAACAAGTGGATAAGAAAACTGTAGTGTATATATATACATACACACACACACACACACACACACACACACACATACACAATGGAATACCAGTCAGCCATATAAAGGAAGGAATTAACACCATCTGAAGCGACCTGGATGAGATTGGAGACTATTATTCTAAGTGAAGTAACTCAGAAATTGAAAACCAAATATTGTATGTTCTCACTGATACATGGGAGCTAAACTATGAGGATAAAAAGGCATAAGAATGATACAGTGGACTTTGGGGACTTGGGGGGAAGGGTGGGAGGGAGGTGACGGATAAAAGACTACAAAGAGGGTGCAGTGATGAGTGCACCAAAATCTCACAAATCACCACTAAAGAATTTGTTCATGTAACCGAATACCACCTGTGCCCCAATAACCTATGGAAACAAAAAAAAAGAAATTAACAAGAACAGTGAAGAAAAAAGAAATAGTCTGCAATTAAGAAAATGCAAGCCATTGGTGAAAAACCTCACCATCTAGTAGTTTCTAATAACAGTAAAAATGATGTTGTGTTGCCCCTGATCACTGTAGGTAATATGTCTGATTCCTATAAAGACACCATTTGTAGGTCTCTAGGAACTTGAGGTCACTCTCAAACATTTCAATGTCAGCTTTTAAGAATAGTCATTGAAAATCCATGTGGCAGTATCCAGAAATTGCAATACAAAATGATTTTGAATAGTAATGTAAATAGAATTGAAGAAATAGAACATCCTAAATTATGAACAATAGGATATTTTAATATTCCTTTTATTAGGTATGCATTCTTATGTCATCCCTGATAATTTTCACTGTGGTATTAACATATAACAAAGGTTTTAAATAGAAAGAAAAAATACTAATAATGATGATGATGATAGCATACAGTTTAGAGGTTGCTTACAATTATGTCTTCTGCTCAACAATGCATGCATCATCTCATATAATCACCAAATAATCTGTTATATAAGTACCATTGGCATACTTCCTACAATGAAAATCCTCAGAAAAATCAATGACTTGCTTATATTCATTCAGTTGAGAAGTGATGAAGATGAAATTAAAATGGGAAGCACAGAAGGAAAAGGAATGACATTAGTTTAATGTCTACCATCTACTACATGCCAGATTACAATTTTAGAGAAATTATGTACATTAATCTAATGTGAATCACCCCTTAAATGTGATAATAAGGAAACTTGCAGAAGTTAAAAAGCTTGATCAAGTCTGGTAATGAGCTAGTAAATTTATAGATCTAGTAAATGGCCTCCTAGAAATTTAAACCTCCTAGAAATTTAAACCCTGAAATTCTTACACTGAAACACATGCTAAGTTATGTCTCTTTAGGAAGTTTCTGGTTTAGTGAAGTATTTAGGGGGAAAAGAGAAACCTTCCCTCAGGATTCAGTGTTCAGCCATAAGGAAGGCACTGCAGGCATGCTGAGATGAGAGCAAAGGTGACTCAGTCTACATTCTTTGTCCATGATACTTTTCATGCTTGGATACTCTGACTTTGGTTGTGATCTTTCTAAAGTTACTCTCTTCTTTTTAGCTCTCAGTTTGCATAATTTCCTGGAATAATTTTGAGTTCATGCCTTAGCTCTTCTGCCTTTTAGCTGTGTAAATGCAAGCTAGAAACACCTTATTTGAGTTACTTTTAAAGAAACCAACAATGCAGTTTTATTATGAAGACCAGAGAAAATAGTCTGTGTGAACATTTCTATTCTGCTCTGCCATCATTTGTCATTAGGCTATGAAGAAACCCAGATTAAAAATACGATTAGCCACGGCGGAAATGTGATTGCAATTAGGACCATTCACTAAGCTAGGTCAGATGTTGGGAGGATGGATCAACAAGCTGGTGCTAAAAATATGTCTATTCTTTTATGTAACATTTGGTATCCAGTGAGCCAGACTTTAGGCCACATTTCAAGTGAGCAGTGAGAGTTGCCACAGCATAGCAATGAACCAACATGTCCATCCTAACAGGTGAACAGAACATATAACAGTGAATCCTTAACTTAAAATAATTCTGTACTTGGCAAAGTCAACAGTCATTATTAGAAAGGCTGTTCCCTGAAATCAGGCACTGCAGATGACATATTGGACTGAGTTTCAGATGTAAAACTCCACATTTTAATCAAGGTTGTTAAATGAAGGCTGGGAAAGGAAAGGCAAGCTGACTCTGTTTAGAGAGCCTAGGATTCCAGGTAATTTACCTAAACGGAGATTCAGGCTTCACCATGATTTTAACTTCTTTAAACTTGATATGTTAACATTTGTTCTTCATGTATGTGCTGGATCAGCCTTGTTCTAAACTACCCAATACCCAATCATATGCTTGAACCACCCTGCCTTAGCTCCAGACTCTTATTGCTGCTTCAACACCTCAGAGGGGAGAAGTCCTCCTCCCAGGGGTACACTTTTCAAATACAACCAACAATTGAAAAACAACACTCCCAAATGCCCCCCTTTTTAATTGCCCCAGGCTACTATGGATTTGCCCTAATCACCTTTGGGATAGGTAGTAAGTCAGGACAGCTGCTGTGCCCCAGAGCCAACCAAAAATCACTTAAACTGCCCAATCCCAAGCCCACTTATCCTGCCTCACTTGTTCATTGCCTTGGAAACCACAGTAAAGCCTCTTACCCACAGTTTCCTCCTCTCCCTCTGCCTCATGAACAGCCCGAGTGCCTCCCCATGTGACCCCTCTATGGTGTACAGCTAGAATTGTGAGAAATAAGCTATGTTTTCGGCGGCAGTCTTTTCCTGATCTGTTGGCCTTGCTACACTTCATATGTTCTATTAATACACTATATTTTAAAACAGACTCATATTCTGAAAACAAGATATAAGATCCAATCCCTTTATATGGTGTGTAAGGTGGCTTTGGGGAATCCAATAGAAACCTAGTTTTCAGCATGGCTCTCAGGAACAGCACCCCTCCTGCCAGTGGTAAATACTCGTAGTACGAGCTGAAATGGTGGGGTCAAGGAAACATCATTTCAGGTGAGAAAGTTTATTTCCTAGTTTATTTCTCACAGTTTTAGCTCTCAGGAGAAGAGTTTGATTCTTAAACTTTAGGGTGCATTAGAATAACCTATGAGATAGATTAAATAGGCAGATAGCATGGCCCTGCTCCTGAGAGATTCTTATTCAGCAGATGTGGGGCACTACTTAGCCATCACTTAGCTTAATTTACTTAACGGTCAGTGTCATCCCACAATCTGAGAGCCACTGACAAGGTCTTGACACCAGAATCCTTGCCCCACTCTGTCTGTTAGTTTCTCATTCTTAAAAGCAGGCTAGGAATTAGATGACCTCCCCAATAATCAAATAAAACAATAACCTTTTCCAGGAATGAATGCTGACCAAGTACTATTCTCATCACATTGACTGATGCTTCTTTTTTTTTGTATTTTCACTTTTATTTTTTACGAGTGTGTTTGTTCCATAGTGATTTTGGAAAAATAAAGTAACAATGTCCCAGCCCTAAAGCAAAGGGCACAAAGAAGAAACACACTTACAGTAGCCTGGTGTTTTTCTGCTTTCTCTGATGTCTCTTTAAGTTGATTTTGCAGGGCCTCCTGAAGAGACTTCATTTCTTCTCTAGTTAAGTAGAAAACGGAGCATAAGAAAGACAACGATATAATGCCATTATTTTTTATGTACATTATAAAAGGAGGCTTTGCTGTCTACATTTAGGACACAGACAACTAAAACTGCATAAAGCCACAGTTAAAGAAACAGGATATGTTTAAAGATTCTGGTAATAAAAAGCTTTCTCTTCCATGCAAATACTAAACGCAAGTTGAATGTTTTTTAATTATCTTGCTATTATATTTTATAAAAATACCACTGTGCAAATCATCTGTTAACTGCATAATGTGTTAAATCGAAGCAATATATAATTCAAGTTGAAAAGATAATTTCACCAACAGCATACTGGAGTGTGAACATGCTGGTTAGAAAAAGTCACCATAGACTTGCTGATAGGATAAAATTACTGTTCCCTTCTGAGGCTCCTAATTAATTAATTCTAAAGTATTGTGCTTTATACATCATTTGTAAGGCCTGAGCCCTTTTATAAAAACAGGGAAAAGAAACTTATTATAACTTGAGGCCTGTCTCATTTAATGGAGATAATAAAGGAAATGCATGCCTATGCATATATATGCATTGTGCCTCAAGCTTAGTAGTGCATAAGGATCCTGTCTCCCTTGTTAAAAATAGTGATATTTCCCTAAATTTGTCTTTCTCTTAAGGATTTAGAATTTATTCATTTGTAACACATTATATTATCTTTCTGTGTCTTGATTGTATTTTTTACTCAAGCTATCACCTCAAACAAATCAGATATTACATAAAGGCTAGTGTATTTGTTTGTGTTTGTATGTGTGGTAATTCCTGGTTATAGAAATTCTCTCAAAGCAAGAGCAATAACAAAATAGAAACCTGTTGGAGTCTTACCAGCACCTAAACTAATTTAAAACTTCAATCTACTGCTAAAAGACTAGCTCTGGATATTTGACAACTGACACACCCTCTCATACTCAATTTCTTCATCCAAAAAACAGTCACAATGGTAGAACTAACATATAGACTTGGGCTCATATTAAGATGACATAATGTAATCAAAATGCTTACCACAATGCTGGTAAAAGAATTACTTAACAAATGTTAGGTCATGGCAATAACCACTGTCACCACGCCACACCCCTATGTTCATCCTCTGACCACCGTGTTTTCTATACAACCACAAGCTGCTCTTCCACCCAGAAGGACTTAATGGTGTCCCCAGATTAATTACTCTTGAGACTGACATCCTAGTCCCAATTTCAAGAATGAGAAAGAAAGTCTGTCTGTTTTTTGAAATCATTTTCAACTTTGGTTGACAAATCAAAATGTAGTAAGAACAAGTTATAGAATAATTACAGTCACTTGGGTGATCCTTTTAATGTGCTTGAAGTGGATTCTAAGTCACAGCTTCCATCATTGTCTCAAACTAGTTTTATTTATCAGATTTGCTTCATATAATGAACATATAAAATCTGGGCTTCCGTTATTACTTCTGACATTTTCCATAGAGTGTTTGTAATATAACATAATACAATACAATATACTATATATCTATGTGTATTGTAGGCTTACAATGAGCAAGACACTTTTATAAGCCCCACAGCAAACTATGGCATCATATTATGATAGATAACTAATGCATAGAGGGGTAGTGAATTGGTGTTTTAGTGTCTGTATGCTCAAACTTTAAAGACTTACTATGCTCTCTATCTCTATGGGGAGAGAAGGAGGGAGGGGGGAGGTAGGAAAAGAAGGAAAGAAAGAAGGAAAGAAGGAGGGAAGGAAAGAAGGAAGGAAGAAAGGAAGGAAGGAAGAAAGGAAGGGAGGAAGGAAATAAGGAAGGAAGGAAGGAAGGAAGAAAGGAAGGAAGGAAGGAAATAAGGAAGGAAGGAAAGAAGGAAGGAAGGAAAGAAGGAAGGAAGGAAAGAAAGAAGGAAGTAAGGAAAGAAGGAAGAAAGGAAGGAAGGAAAGAAGGAAGGAAGGAAAGAAAGAAGGAAGGAAGGAAAGAAAGAAGGAAGGAAGGAAAGAAGGAAGAAAGGAAGGAAGGAAAGAAGGAAGGAAGGAAAGAAAGAAGGAAGGAAGGAAAGAAGGAAGGAAGAAAAGAAAGAAGGAAGGAAGGAAAGAAGGAAGGAAGGAAAGAAGGAAGGAAGGAAGAAAAGAAAGAAGGAAGGAAGGAAAGAAGAAAGGAAGGAAGGAAAGAAGGAAGGAAGGAAGAGAAGAAGGAAGGAAGAGAAGAAGGAAGTAAGGAAAGAAGGAAGGAAGGAGGAAGGAAGAAAAGAAGGAGTAAACTACATGTCATACCAAACACTCAAATCTTCAACAAGCACTGAGTGGAAAACAGTAAAATTATATTTCCTACTGAAAATAAAGTTATAATAAAAATGGCAAAATAATTTTTAAACCTCTTCATTTAAAATTCTCATTTTTATTTTTAAAGGATATTCATAAAACACTTAACAAAAATAAATAATAAAGTATCTTTTATTAAAATGACAATGAGCATATAATTTTTATATATTGATATAGATATATATACATATAGATATAACATATGTATGGAAATAGGTTTCTATATATTTTTTCCAAAAAAATCCCCCATACTGACATCTATAGGCAATCTAGGGAACAAGACTAAAAACAAATTGTAAAAGCTGGAAAAGTTAGGGAATTCTGAACATTTTCATGCCAAAGAACGCTATCAGGCAAAAAGGTAAAGTAGATTTTTGTCTTCTATATCTCTTCATCTCTTCTTCTGCCTACCTTCTAAGCTTATGTATTCACATGCTCACTGCTCTAGTGTTTTAGCTAGCTGTAGATTTCTGCTTCACAGACTTGCTAAGTTATCCTCCTGTGGAGATAATTCCTGACTTGCCTCTGCACCCCTTCCCAAATCAACTGAGATTGCCCAAACTATATCTACTACTGTAGGACTATGCCTAGTACTAAACTGAAACTTTAATTCTAAAAAATTAATGGCTCAAGTGATACCTGTGATAGGTCAAATACTGAAATATTTTAGCATAACATTTTGTGTTACAAGGATTTTTAAAGGGCCATCATTTCACACCTCTTTCATCTCAAATTATAGCTATAAAAACACATTCACCCTAACCACTCTACAGAAAGGCATTTCTTTCTAGTGACTATCAGCTTATATTTTAATAACATCATAGATGGAGAACTTGCCACTATTTTAGGCTTTTTTTTTTCCTTCAGTTTTCAGAGAACATTGTTGTAAAGTGCTTTAGTGCACTGAGTCCAAAGCTGCCTTCTGGGACTCTCTACCAACCAGCCACCGTAAAAAATAAAAGGTTTTATTCTCTTTTGCTCAAGGACGTTTTCAGCTTTTCAGACATTCCAGGGTCCTGTCCTATTCCCTATTATTGTTGTGGTTATATATTCTCAGTCCTGACACGGTAGGGTTTAAAATATCTCCCTCCACCTGGGAACTCTCCTATGAACATAATCTAGGCTGTGTAAATATTCCTGAAATGTGATGCTCAAGCCAACACAACTCTCATTTTCTCACTCTTGCTTTCATATAAGTGTGCACGCATACACACCCACACCCACACCCACATACACACCCCTTTCTCTCTGCTTTCTCTCCACATAGTTGTATGTGGCCACTGTATATTCCCTGAATTTACTTATAGTCTAGTTCCAGCTACACAGAAAGGCTGATTAGCTGCCTCTACGTTACAATTCCAGTGAGAACCACTAATTGATTCATTTTTGTTTTGGTGGCCACCTCTGAATCACTAGCTATGACCAGTGGTTTCAGAGTCACATAAAAGAAGCACGGCTTCTGGGATTACTAGTCCAGATGAAGCCAGATGTCAAGGATCTGAGGACAAAGGATCCAGAAAACAAGGTAATAATTGAGAGCTGGGCATGTGGCCAATGGCACCTGCAAGCATACTGCACTCCTTCAAACTCAGAGAAGATGCATAAATTTGCAATAAGTTAGCATTTTTGATAACCAAAGGTGATATTTTTTCTCTTTTCATGTTTACTAATAAGTGAAATTTTAAAACGACATACACAGACTCTTTTACCATAATATAAACATAATTTTTATATTTCTCCTTTTAAGTAAACAGCAAAAAACGAATGCATCAAATCTTAGATCCTTTTGAGAAGTTACCTATTATTATAATTTATTGAGTCTCCCATTCTAACTTTGATTATGTATATAATACAAGTTATGCATTTTAAACAAGTTTCTAATTTTAGACAAAACTGTGAATTAGTAAGATCAAAATATTCTCCATTTCATCCTCTCTGGAAAGTCTTGTTCTATCATCTGGTAGTTTATACACTTTACCACATGTATACTTGATGATTAAATTTCTTAAACATCTATTCACATTTTTCCTGATTTTTGTGGTGTTTTGTGTGTCATGTGAATCAGCCATAGATATTTTAAGAAAATATCAGCAAACTAAGGGAATAGGTTTTCATTCAGATCATGCATAAGCCTGTCTCCTCATCTGTGTCCCTTCTATGGTAAAGAAAGGCTGACTTCATTTTTCTCTTACTCCATGGTCCTCACTCTTGAGATCTCCCTGTCCTTGTCTCTAAGTAGGGTTTTCTCACCCTGGTCTACATTTTTCTTTCTGCCCTGAATGGGTTTGACATAATAATTTCCCTAAAAGCAAGGAAATAATACTTTCCCTAAAAGATTTATTTAATTATATTATTTTTTATGGAACTACCTAAAAGGGGTTCTCTATTATCACTGAAGCCCAGACTGGGACACCATTTAGCCATTTTTATTTTCGTCTTTACATACAGATTTATTTTCTAATCTTCTCAAACTCATTATGTCTTCCCCAGTCTCTCACTGGGTGCTACAAATGTATTGTGCAGAAATCAATTTTTGTTTTTATATTTTTGTTTATTCTCCATTCCTAACCTGAAAAACTCTATAAAAATAATCATTTTCAGCATCTGTTGGTCTCTTTCAATGGGTTATTTTTCAATTTTATTTTTTTCAAGAATATAGTATATTAAGTATAGTCATCACGTTGTACAACAGATCTCTCAAACTCGCTTCTATTATCCAACTGAAATTTAGTATTCTTTAGCCAACATCTCATCACCAGCACTCTCCCCAACCACCTCTGAGCCTGGTAACCACCACTCTATTCTCCACTTCTTTGACATCAACTTTTTAAAACTCCAAATAGGAGTGAGATTACAGGGTATTTGTCTTTCTGTGCCTGGCTTATTTACCATAACATAATGTCCTCCAGCTTTATCCATGTTGTTACAAATGACAAGATTTTCTATTTTCCAACTGAATAATGTTCCATTCTTTCTATTCAAACTGTTACTTATGTCCTCTATCACTATTTCACAGAGTCACAAATACTTGTGTAATATTGAGCATGGGTGTTTTAAGAGATGATTTATTTCAAACCACTACAATCATTTAAATAATACAGTTTTGGAAACATCTTTGGATTGCTTTTTTCAAGTTTTTCTTAATATTACGCTTTGAAGATAATTTTATATTCAATAAATAATAAACGTCACTATAAATAATAAGAAGAGTCAATGTAAGACACGATTTTATATTTTAATAGATGTCATTAGCTCAATCCAAATGCATGTCAATAATAGAGTTCTGAATTAAGAACCAAGGTTAGTGGAGGATATGTAGGTTGATGAGAAGGGACTTAGGGTCTACTCTACATGCTATTTTGTGTGTAAACTTTTAAATAGCTTTTTGCTTTGTAATCAGTGAGCCAAAGTGGAAAGGTGGGTATGGGGTAAGACAGCAGATTTTAAATCTAAACTCCAATTAACATGATTTTCAGCAATTCCACTAAGCACTTTGAGCACCAATATGCCAACTATAAAATGGGTATAATAACTACTTCAAATGGTAGTTGTGAAGATCAAACAAGAAAATGTATGCAAATCAACTATAAGAGCTCCTAGTAACTGCATAGCAGATGTGAGCTTGTTTCTCTATTAAAATACTTGTTTTCCTTTTTCATTTTTGTGGCTTGGAAAAGCAATTTAAAAATCATATGGCTTTTTAATAATTTATGCAAATATGTTTCATAATATACTTCCTTCAAAAATAAACAAACCGATGCTAATAATATTGAACTGATTCTACTTGTATTATTAATAAGATTATTCCATTCCTTATCACCTCATTATTATTACCACAATCAAATTTTGATTTTATTAAACATGGTCCATTAAGGTCAATAATTTCAAATCTGTCAATTGATTAGTGGACTTACAAGTGTCCATCTTACTAACTAAGAAAAGTATAAGAGCTCCCTAACATTCAAATTGTGATTTGCAGACAAAAAAAAATCACCATCACCATCACCAAGGAACTTGTTAGAAATGCAGAATCTCAAGTGCACCCCAGTTCTACTGTATAAGAATCTGCATTTGAACAAGATTCCCAAGTGAATAACATGTACATTTAAGTATAAGTGAAAAGATAAATAGGGTTTTGCACTTAGAATCAACAACTTCTGTGAAGTTTCTGAATGTTGCTTGACACTATGGCAAAAAGAACTAAGACAAATAAAGAGAAAAGAACAGTCTTACCTTTGTTTCTGTCCTAATTCCAGAAGTTTCTGAACATCAGTTTTTGAAGACTGCTCATCGTTTTTTAAGGACTGATAAGAAAAGTAGAAAAAGGAAATTTATTCAGGTGAGAAATTGAGGCTCACTTTAACTTTGGTTCTAGAGTACTGGATAGGACTGCACATATGCCCTGGAACAAGAATTAAAAATGAGTCTGTGATGGTCCTCATGGCTTTAAGGATATATACAGAAATTTATGATACCAATGACACAATGGTGAAAGGAATTGAGCAGTCTTGGCTTTTAGAGGTTCAATGGAAAAGAAACTACTCTCCAAAAATATCTAGGCCTTTTTATGAGTGAATATAAAACATGTCTTCTATTCATTTTTTGAAGTTTTACTGTGTTCTCTGCAGGCATGTTAAACCAGGTCTGGCACAGCCTCTACAAATAAATATTAGGGAACATAGCAAATCTCCCTGCATATGCCAGGAAAAAAACACAATTCAAGATTAAAACAGTCAAAGGGCATGCACCTGTTATGTTTTGTTGATTTCTTATTTATGAGTAATGCATTAAGACATATAAAAATCAGGGTCATATAAAATTGTAACTGGTATCTATGGACAGAGTATTAACAAAAATTATGTATACTACTTCAGTCATTAGTGTTTATAAACTCTGACAAATTCAGAATTCAGAGACTATGAATTATAGCAGAAAAGGTCTCTGAGATTTTTCTTGTAAGAGAATCTATCCCATTAAACCTTCTATAATAACTTTCTTGTTTATATTCAATAAACTAATTAATAGGGTAACCTGTCATTCTTGGCATTAACAGTTGAAACTAAGAGGCAGTAATATTGTTTGCAAAAGAATAATTGTGACTGGTAGAGAATAGACAATAGCAAAAAGGGCAAACACTTTGTTGACTTACGTATTTAAAAAATACCTATTTTGCATCATGCAAAAACCTATGCATAGTCAGGGTGCCTATATTCATACATTTTTTAATCTAATGTTGAAAACCAACAATTTTAATATAGTATGATAAGTATTATAATAGGGATGTAGTGGGATGAACTTCATAAGGCAAGCCTCATCTCTACTATAACTGGCTGAGGTTATCATTGAGAAGCAACCAATAAACAGTGTTCGTTTACATGAAATAGTGGCTTCACATACATACAAGCAAAGCAAAAAGAAGAATTAAAATTGAATAAAATCATCATTCATAGGATTTACAGATCAAAGTGTATTATGGTCTTGTGACCTGACACAAGTCACAAAATCAGCCTTGCACAATGTTGCCAAAAAAAAAAAAAAACTAAGCAAAAGGCATTTTAAGAACTGTAATGTAACTCCATAAACTGTATATTTGTATTAAGCAACTTTCTAGACTGTAATGAGATATCTTGACTTTGGCTGCTAGTATAGAAAGACTGAGTATTCTGCGAATATTATAAACGCTGACCACTTCTGGTCCTTTCACAATACGCTTTCAATGTTCTCAATGTGTCGAGTGTTCCACGCCTCTGAGAAGGTGCAGGTTTCTTGGTATTCTTCCAGTCTTATTCACTTGGTGAATTTCCACTTAACCACAAGCTCAGGCATTGGCTTCGCCAGAAATCAATCTACACTTCTTTTCAGCCTGTGTTTCCCTAATGCTCTGTGCATGCTTCTATCATAACACTATGATTCCTATACTGTTGTCATCCTGCTACCAGATCTCTGTGTCCTACTGGGTTGTGTATAATTTTTGTTGTTGTTGTTCTTGTTTCCATCTTCTCCACATGTAACACATCTTCTGGAACAAGAGCTTAGATGTTGACTTTAAATACTAGCTCTCTCCCTTAACTATCGGCATTATCGGCATGCTCTTAGTTTCTTAACTTTTCTCTAACTCTGTTTTTTTCACCTATAAAATATGACTAATAGTCTTCATGTGAACATTAAATAAAAATTGTAGAAAGAGCATCTAGCACTTGACCCTGAGGATGTTCAATAAGTCTCAGTGGTAACTAATACCACCACCACCCCATTATTATCATCTTAATGCGACTAGAAAGCTAAGGAGAAGAGTGTGGACAGAAGTAACTCCATATGGTTTAAAAACATGGTTCAGATCAGTAACTAATAGTCTCTGGAGCCAGATTACCTACGTGTAAACTCTGGCTTCTCTTGTAACATTCAAAAATAACATAACTTTTCTAAACATTATCGCTCATGTGTAACAAGGGATATCACAATAGGATCTACTTCATAGATACAAGAATTAAACCATATAAAACATCAAAGCTTTCAGCATACAGAAGATAATAAATGCAATGTTTATTAAAATATTGCAATTTGTTATCAAGTGTTTATGAAACTATTTTTATCCTATATAGATATTTTTAAGATTTCAGTATGTTAAGACTTTTTTGCAGATGCCACTTGCTTTTTTAAGGTATTTATCTCTGTTAGTAATGTGGTTTATTAAAGAATCTTTAGAGTTATCTTGTGGGGAACTTAAAATTCTCTTCTTGGTATCATTCCTGTATTCATTTAACTCTTGATCATAATTACTTTGTTATTTTATAATATGAAGAACACAGGGGTCAAACTGCTCATAGAAGATTGAGGAATTGATGGTTCTGTCAAATGGACAATTTTCTCATTTCTGTATTTGTAAACCACAGATTCCTAGACAATATTTCAAATGACATTTCCATTTAAAGTGCATATAATAGTAAGTAATAACTACCATGGTCAAGCCCAGAAACATATTAAAAACTGTTTTAAAATGCATGTTAATCCCCTCCGATAAATCAGATGACTGCTCATCCTTTATGGCTAGGAAAATGAGTTTTCATCTCACCTGAAGATTGACTTTAATTCCATCAAGTTCTCTTGATGTCTTTGTCAGCTGACGAAGAATGGTGCTTCGTTCCTTAAAGACTTCTTTTAGCTGCTTTTCTAGCTCTTCATAGTCCTGTCTAACACAGAAAGAACAGGCATGAGAGTCCCCCAAATGGCTCCACTTGGCATCAGTCATAATCAGTAACACTCACGGTTTTAGTGAGTGTTTAGTGAAAGCTAGAGAAATTAAAACCTCATTTACTAAGATGGTTTTGTTGTCATGATTTCATGTAAAAGGGGAAAATTCAAAACCCAAACAGTTTTATGACAAAAGTTTCATTTTCCAGTGAGGACTATCGATGCTCCGGAGAGATTCCAGGACAATATTGTACCTCTTCTGCAGGTATAATATAGTTTAGCAGTTACCCCTTTGAAATAGTTTTCTTGATACCACACTTTTCCCCTCAGGTCCTTAAAATTTTACAGCAGGAAGTATATTTTGGAAGAACATAACTAAGAGACATAGACAGGGTCTGACATTGGGGGAACAAATTTTGGGGTGGAGCCAGAACATAAAATGGAAGGCTTGCTTCTTCCCTGGTTTATAGAGAAGGCAGCCCACTGAAAAGGCAACACCTTCCAAACTTGGCTAAAAATTTATATTGCTATCAAAGAGGTATTGGTGGAAGCAAAATCTCTATGATAATCAGTGAAAAAATACAGGAATTACAGTGAATTTTGAACAAACTTGTTAACAAGCACCATGAAAGAAATACTTTATTATCTGTATCACACATATACACAGCCTTTTTTCCCCTATTTTTCTCATGTGATCTTCTCAAGAAGTTGAGAAAGACATTATTAAGTTACAACCCTACAGTTCTTCTTATTAAAAAAAAAAAAAAGAATATGCAAGTAGTGTGTGTGTGCACCTTTGTGTATATGTGTGTTTAGCAAGTGGGAGGTGGGTGGTTGGGAAGCAGGATGAGGAAATCGACAATTGCCAGTGCAGCCTAAAACTGTAACTGATCGGGGAAGGTTAATTAAAGTGATTAATTGGAGCACACAGGAGAGCTGCTAATCCAGGAAAGACTTTCTGGAAAATAAATATAAAATAATAAGAGATACTTTGAAAGAGAAATAGAAATTAGTCACATGAAAAAAGAAAACGTGTAGATACTGATATAGCTTGACCCTAATCTCATCTTGAATTGTAGCTCCCATTGTTTCCACGTGTTGTGGGCGTGTACTGGTGGGAGATCATTGAATCCTGGAGGTGGTTTCCCCCATACTGTTATCGTGGTAGTGAAAAGTCTCATGAGATCTGATGATTTTACAAAGGGTTTTCCCTTTAGCTGGGATCTCATTCTCTCTTTCCTGCTGCATGCAAGACATGCCTTTCATGTTCTACAATGATTGTGAGGCCTCCCCAGCCACGTAGAACTGTGAATCCATGAAACCTCTTTTTCTTTATAAATGACCCAGTCTTGGGTGCCTTTACCAGCAGCATGAAACGAACTCATACAAATGCTAATGGAAATAAATGTTGAATTTTTCAAAAAGTGAATAAATGTCAAAATGTTTGGAATTCTACGGAGGAGTTGGAGATTTGCTGCTGAAATGAGTTTGTGGACAGCATGGGCAAAAGTATGAAAGCCTGTTAAGTGATGATTAGGAGTTTGGGCATTATTTTGAGGACAAATGAAAGTAAATGAGAGGTTTTAAGCAGTAAATGACAAGGCCAGATTTATGTTTTGAAAAATTTTCATGGCTAAAATCTCAGGAGCGAATTGGAGGAGGGAAAAAACAAGTAAACAGGTGACTGCTAAGAAAGTTACCATTGCAATAATCCAGACAAAAGATTATGATGGCCTAACTAGAGCAGAAGCAGGGCGAACAGGGAAACTTGTATTGATTTCAGCAAAACATACAAAATGGAATTAATAGTATACTGTATCTCTCTCTGTGTGTGTGTATGTGTGTGTGTGTGTGTGTGTGTGTGTGTGTGTGTGTGTGTGTGTGTTTGCATTTAATTCTTTTGCCTGCATGTTGTGGACTAAGGGTGGGAAGGAGCTATTTAGTAATGATGCCATGTTTCTGGCTTCGGCATTTTTTGGACGCAGGCCTTCACTGAGAGGGATGTCAGGAAGAACTGTGTTTTAGTGAAAGAGGGGTTGACAAGTTCAATTGTAAAATTGTAGGAAAATGGCTCAAACTCTCTCAGCTTTAGTTGAGAATCTGTGAAATGTAACATTGAACTTACCCACATTTTTATGTGTTAAATGGAATAATCTATGTAAAGCATTAAAGCTATAATAGGTAATTAATTGAAAATACATACATATATAATTTCTATTATTGTGAAATATGATGATTTACAGTTATTCTGCAGAAGTAGAAAGGAACTAGGTCTCCTAATGGCCTTAGTGATGATTAATAAATGCTTCTCATCTGGAATAGATGAGAATAGACTTCTATTACAATTCTTTGATTTTTTTCTCATTTGCTAAATGTAGGTCTCTAGGACTCTTCACATTCTTCTCATTAAAAGGAAATTGGAATGGCCCATTGCTAGGAACCACAATATTTCTCGCTGGCCTTGTAAATTTCACTGATGAACAGTAATCAACCAGCAATCAGACAATTATTAATGCCCCAGATTTCTATTCAGTCTCACTGGCAAAGTTAGATAATAAATGGCAAGGCACATTTTTATTTTCTTCCAATTTTATAGTCTTAAATTTATGCCCCAGTTTGTTTCTTCTGAGCAATAAACACATCTCCAAAATCATCTTAAGTGACCATAACACATCATAACAGTAGATTATATGTATTGACTGCACATTATGTGCAAGATGGTGTTATACATGTTATTTCATTTACTCATCAGAACAAATTCATGAGAAAAGGACTATTTTTAACCTTATTTTACAAGTAAAGAACTTGAGTCACGAGGGTAGTAAATAACTTGTAAGGACATGCTATTAAGAAAGGAGTATATCAGTCAATCTCCAAAGTCTAATATCTTAACAACTATTTTGAAAAAAACATACTGACTTGGCCATGACTTTATCACAGTTAAATGTTCACTGTTTCCTTTAAGAACTTATATTACATCCATCTTCTCTATTACACATATAAGTTTTTAGTGTTGACATTATTTATTGTATTTATTTTTAATTAAATTATAAATAGCATTTCCTTTTTTATAATATATAACATCTTTTAATTCATTCTTCATATTTGATTTTCAAATGATGTTACAAGGAAAAAAGAACCAATGTAAATCACTCTATTTTCTGGTAAATACATTGGGAACCATGAAGAGGATATAGTTTATCAGGAAAATATTGGCAGAATTGTTAATTCACAGCACCACTTTAGAGTTAAACATTTAAGGTCCTTACGTAAGAGGAAACCAATTACATTGTAGAAGTAACCATACTGGAAGTATTGGCTAACATTTTACTAGATTTTCTTGCATTTACAAATGATTGCATATTTATCTTCTAATAATTTTTTCTTGCATACATGAAAAGCAAATCTGACCCTCCTATACTCATGGTTCTGTAACTGGCTTTATATGTCTTGCAGCACTTTCCATGTATATATATGTTGCTGCCCATTTTGGTTGTACTTGAATATATTTTTATCACTGAGACTTTATGGTGTTTCCAATTTTTCTTTCTCTCTTAAAAAGTAATAAGTATATATATGTGGTCACAGATAGAATTCCCTGAGTACTTCTGTGATACATGTTTCAAAAAGTGTAAATATTGCACTAAAAGTTAACATGTTAATTTGAGGGAGGAGGGGTGGGAGGTCTGGCTTCAGTGCCTGTATCTTGTATTTATTTTTCTATATTTTTAATTTTTTGTGGATATTTAGCAGGTGCATGTATTTATGGGGTACATGAGATATTTTGTGTTAGTTTTGATATCTGCTGGTAAATTGCCTGTCAGCTATTCTAGCCTATAATTCTATTAGTATATTCTGATGTTCTTCACACCTTCACCTGAACTAGACATTGTATTCTCTCCCTTTTTTTAAAAAGGACATTTGCTAATGGCATGAGTGAAAAGTGATACCTTCTTTCAGATATAATTTGAATTTACTTTATTAGAGATACACTATATTTTCATAATGCTATTACTTGTATTTCTTCCTCTATGAATTATCTGTTTATGTCTTTTGCCCATTTAAATTTTGAGTTAGTCTTACCGTATTAGTTTTCTAGGGCTTTCACAACAAAGTAACTAAGACTGGGTAACTCAAACAATAGATATTTGGTCTCACAATTCTGGAGTCTAGAAATCCAAAATCAAGTTGTTGGTAGGGCTGGTTTCTTGTGAGGGCTGTGAGAGAAGGATCTGTCTCAGTCCTCTCTCATTAGCTTGCAGAAGGCTGTCTTTTCCTTACGTCTCTTCACATCATCTTCCTTCCATATGTATCTCTGCATCTAAATTCCCCCTTTACATAAGAACACTAATCATATTGGTTTAGAGTCTGCCCTCACGACCTTATTTTAACTTTATTACCTCTGCAGAACCTATCTCCAAATGAAGTTACATTGAAGACACTAGAGATTAGGACTTCAACACGTGAATTTTGGGGCATATATCTCAGCTCATTACATTTATGTAATTTATTTGGAAGACTCTTATCCACTATGCATTTTAGTTCATTGTCATTATGTGGAATGGGTATTTACATTTACCCCTCTCCAATTTCTTTTAAATAATTTATATAGATAAATCTTTTTCTTCGTGGTATCTGGATTATTCTTAAACAGGTTTCTCTAACCATTGTTATTTGAAAGTTTCTGTATACTTATAAAAATGTATCAGTTGTTAATTATTATTAAACTACCCAATTGATTTTTTTATCTACGAATATACATATATACAAATATATATGTATAGTGGCTGGGTACAATGGCTCATGCCTGTAATCCCAGCACTTTGGGAGGCTGAGGCGGGCAGATCATGAGGTCAGGAGATTGAGGCCATCCTGGCTAACACAGTAAAACCCTGCCTCTACTAAAAATACAAAAAACAATTAGCCGGGTGTGGTGGCACACGCCTATAGTCCTAGCTACTCTAGAGGCTGAGGCAGGAGAATCGCTTGAACATGGGAGGCAGAGGTTGCAGTGAGCCAATATCACACCACTGCATTCCAGCCTGGGTGTCAGAGCGAGACTCCCTCTCAGAACAACAACAACAAATATATACATATACGTATATGTACAGTAAGAGTCGGGACTATAACTTAAATATGGATAGCCAGTTGTCCTAACATGATTGGATACAATACTCGCCCTGCTGATTTTAAAATAAAATGGCAATTTTTCATTTAACAAGTTATTTTTACTAAATGTCTTTAAATCCTTTATTCGGATTTATTGATAATTTGCTGTCTTCATAACATATGATGATTTGATTATTAAAACTGTGTACAACATTTTGATACTTCTTAGATTTATCCACCCTATTGTTTTTGTTCATAGCTTCACTGGCAAATATTCTCTTTTGTTTCTTCTGAATGAATTTTAGAATGAGCATGTCAATTTTCTGAAAATTCCTGGAGGGAATTTAATTGAAATTGCCTTCAAGTTATAATTATATGTAGGGAAATAGATAACAATCACACATCTTTCCACCCAGAAACATACTTTCATTTATTATGCCAGTACTTTTTTATAATTCAGAAATTCTTTTTTTCAAATTTATTTATTTATTTATTTATTTATTTATTTTAAAGATGGGGTTTCACCATGATGGTCAGGTTGGTCTTGTCTTTTTTAAAAAAATTATTTTATTATACTCTAGATTCTGGGGTACATGTGCGGATCATGCAGAATTATTTCATAGGTACACACAGGGCAATGTGGTTTGCTGTCTCCATCCCCTATCACCTACATCTGGCATTTCTGCCAATGTTATCCCTCCCTGACCTCTCCACCCCCTGCTGTCTCTCCTTTGCCCCCTCGAAAGACCACAGTGTGTGATGCTCCCCTCCCTGTGTCCATGTGTTCTCATCATTCAACACCCACCTATGAGTGAGAACGTGCAGTGTTTGGTTTTCTATTCTTGTGTCAGTTTGCTGAGAATGATGGTTTCCAGATTCATCCATGTACAAAGGACACGAACTCATCATTTTTTTTATGGCTGCATGGTATTGCATGGTGTATATTTGCCACACTTTCCTCATCCAGTCAATCATCAATGGGCATTTGGGTTTGTTCCAGGTCTTTGCTATTGTAAACAGTGCCACTGTGAACATATGTGTGTGTGTTTCTTTATAATAGAATGATTGATAATCCTTTGGATATATACCTAGTAATGGGATTGCTGGGTCAAATGGAATTTCTATTTCTAGATCCTTGAGGAAGCACCACACTGTCTTCCACAATGGTTGTACTATTTACACTCCCACCAAAGAGTGTAAAAATGTAGAAATTCTTTATACTCATTTTTTGCTAGACTTATTGCTATCATTGTGATGGGTTTCTCCATCTAATTAAGTAGCTATTGCTAGTCATTCTTAAAGTTACTGTCTATAAGTCAATTTTGATTCCAGATACCTCATTAAACATCTTTATTAGTTGTTATAGTTATTCAGGTTATTCTGCTGGCTTTTTAAAGTGGCAGCAATAACTTATTTGAATTTACCAATCATCTTTTTTTCTAATAGCTATAATTTTATTGCTTTTTGTTTACTAATCATATTGCCTAAGACATCCAAAAGGACGTTGAATAGAAGAAGTGACAGAATACCTTCTATCTTGTCCTTAACTTTAATTAATTAGTTAATTGATTTTTTGAGACAGAGTCTGGCTTTGTCACCCAGGCTGGAGTACAGTGGCGTGATCTTGGCTCACTGCACCCTCTGCCTCTTGGGCTCAAACCATCCTCCCACCTCAGCCTCCTGAGTAGTTGGAACTACAGACACACACCACCACTGCCAGCTAATTTTTTTCTATTCTTGATAGAGATGGGGTTTCACCATATTACCCAGGCTGATCTCAAACTCCTGAGCTCAATCCATCTGCCTGCCTTGGCCTCCTAAAATGCTGGAATCACAGGTGAGAGCCACCATGCCCGACTTGTCCTTGACTTTAACATAAAAGGATTATGCTTCATCATTGAGTAGAATATTAGTTGTAATTTTAAACTGATACTATTCTTCTTAGTCCATTGTTTTCATATATAAATTTTATCAAAATACAACACTCATGCAGAAAAACAAAAATCCTAAAGACACACTTGAAGTATTGCAAACCAAAGGTATCAGAAATTTAAGAGATAGAAAACTAACTTTAGAAGCTTTTCTTTGACTGTACCCATTCATTACCTTTACCCTCCTCCCAAAATATAACCAATATTCAGATTTCTATGACTTACAACTGTTTGCTTATGTTTGAAATTTATATACACATAAATGATATACATCAAATGTCTGTTTGATTTGTTTAATATGATATCAAGTTTGTAAACGTTTTTCATGTTTTATAAAAAGGTTAATTTTTGTTTATTCTTATTTATTTTTCAGAGATACGGTCTTTCTCTGTCACATGGGCTAGAGTGCAATGGTGTAATCATAGCCTCGAACTCCTGAGCTCAAGCCATCCTCTCACCTCAACCTCCCGAGTAGCTGGGACTATAGGCCCACATCACCACACTCAGAAAATTTTTTATAATTGTTTGTAGAGATGGGGTCTCATGATGTTTCCCAGCAGGGTCTTGAACTCTGGGCCTCAAACAATTCTCCTGCCTCAGCACCCCAAAGTGCTGGGATTATAGGCATGAGCCACCATGTCCAGACAGTTTATTAATTTTTAACACTGCATACTATAGTGGTGAATAACTGTACAGCAAGCTGTCTTTTCTAGTGTTGATAGACACTAGTGTCTTTTTCCACTTTTTGACTGTTATAAGTAATGCTGCAATGAATATTTCATATGCTTTGTGGTTAACATATAAACACATTTATGCTGGGCATACATCTAAGAATGGAATTGCTTCATCATACAGCATGCATATGTTCTACTTTAGCAAAGAACAGCCAAAAAATTTTCCAAATCATTTGCAATAAGAGAGGTAGAGAATTCCATTTGCTTCATATGCTTATCCACACTGGTGTTATTAGTACTTGTTTTTAATTCAGTAACTTTAGTAGTGGTATAAGTGTCTCATTTTAGATATAATTTGAATTTTCCTGGTTGGTGGCTCATAAAGGGAGCATGTTACTAAAGGTGATATTTATATATCCTTTATAAAATGCTTGTTCATGACTTATGCCCTTTTCTTATTAGTTTGCACATTGCTTATTATTGATTTATGGGAAGTATTTATACATTCCACACATAAGCCCTTTTACAATAAATGTATTGAAATGTAATTTCCTATTTCACTGCTTAAATTTTCAATCTCTCCCTCTCTTTTCTTTTTTTTCTTTTTTTAAGATGGGGTCTCACTGCATTGCCCAAGCTGGAGCACAGTGGCATGATATCAGTTCACCACAACCTCCACATCCTGGGTTCAAGCAATTCTCCTGCCTCAGTCTTGCAAGTAGCTGGGATTTCAGGTGTGCACCCCTGTGCCCAGCTAATTTTTGTATTTTTAGTAGAGATGGGGTTTCACCATGTTGGCCAGGCTGGTCTAGAACTCCTGACCTCAACTGATCTGCCCACTTTGGCCTCCCAAAGTTCTGGGATTACAAGCATGAGCCACTGTGCCTGTGCCTGAATTTTCAATCTCTTAATGGTATCTTTTAATGAAGAGTTGTTGATAACACAAATATTGATATGGTTTGGCTGTGTCCCCTCCCAAATCTCATCTTGAATTGTAACTCCCATGATTCCCACATGGCGTGAGAGGAATGGGGTAGGATGTGGTTGAATTATGGAGGCAGATTTTTCCCATGCTGTTCTCGTGATAGTGACTGGGTCTCATGAGATCTGATGGATCTCTCTCTTTTTGCCTGCTGCCATCCATGTAAGACATGACTTGCTCCTCCTTGCCTTCCACAATGATTGTGAGGCCTCCCCAACCCAGGGAACTGTAAGTCCACTAAACACTTTTTCCTGTATAAATTACACAGTCTAGGGTATCTCTTTATCTGTAGCCTGAAAATGGACTAACACAAATGTAGACGAAATTAATATTTATATCAGGATTTGTCCTTGTAGGCCTAATTTAAGAAATGTAAGTTGGCTTACTATATTTTCTAGGAGCCTATGTATTAAGTAATTAGTTAATTTACTTATTTCACTTTTCACATTTTAGATCTGCAAACAACCTGGAATTGTTTTTTTCTGTATTGCATCGGAACATATAATTAAATCCCAATATTTTGCAGTGCCAATTTTTATAAATAAATTTTCTAAATAAAATGATGTCTGTTTCTATATTATTTAATTGATCAAAGAGATCTATTTGTTTAGCCTTTTGTTACTGTCACTGTTTGTTTATTTCAGCTTTATAAAACTATATAGATATCCAACAGTCTAAACTTTTAAATTTTGTTATTTCTTCAAGATTTTCTTGCCTATTTATGGTTGAATGCATTCTATATACATTCTAGAATTGGTTTGTCAATTTCAACAAGATAAAATCATGTTTGGGTTTTAGGTGACTACACTGACATTTTTAAAATGTTGAGTTTTCTGCTTCATAAACATTCTATATGCTATAATTTATTTAGAGATTGTAACATTTTGTCTTAATAGTATTGTATAGTGTTCAGTGCACAATCGCTTTGTGTATCACTTACATTTGTGTATCACTTATATTTAGAATCTTTTGAATTTTCTATACACACAATTATTCTTTCTGCAAGAATGATGGATTTTCTTTTATATCCTAATTTATTATCAAGAGTTAAAAACCTGCTCCATAGTGTTTAACAGAATTCATAATATAAACATCTTTGTCTTATTCCAGATTGTAGGAGAAAGAGCTTTCAATATTTCACCCCAAACATGGTATTTTCTATTGAATTTTTGTAGTAAATATTATTATTTTTTCTTTTATGTTATCAGATGGAAAATGTTCCTTTTCTAGTTTCTTAATCATTTAATTTTAATCATAAATAAAATTTGATGTTATAAAATGTTGTTTTCTTCATTGTGGTAGGTGTTATTATTTGCTTACAATTCCTTTCTTCCCTCTTACATTTACTACGGTGTAAATATAAGCAGAATAGAAATCCCTATGCTACTCATTTGGTCATGTGACACTCCAAAGCCATGATAATGGACATGACTAATCAGAGACTTTAAAAGCTGTTTATGTTATCTTTCTTAGCTTCTTGTTCTCATGCTAATGGCCATGTAAAATGATAACCTGAGAAAATTGCTTCAACTTCGGCATCTTCAAGACGTAAATAAAGAGAACAGATCTGAATTTGATCCATACTCTGAAGCAGAAACACTAGCAGTAAGCTCCCAACATGAGCTTGAAAAATAAGTGCGCATTTTTGTAAGTCATTAGGCTTTTGGAGCAATTTGTAATGTAGTATCAGTAGAGCAAAAATTTGTCTAATAAATGTATTTGTTCAAGTGATCACATACATTTTTCTTTTATACTATTAATGTACTGCATTGCATTGATCCATCTCACATGTATGATTAATGATCACATTAAATTAATCTCACATCAAAATAAATAATTTCATGTATAGTTCTGCTAAATTTAGTTTGCTAATATTTTGTTTATGATTTTTACATTTATTTTCATAGAAAAAATCATTTGTAAATGTCTCATATCCTTCTAAAGCTTGGTATCCAAGTTACGCTTGGCTCATGAAACAAATTGGGTAGTAGTTCCTTTTTTCCTGTAATCTGAAAGAATTTGCATAAGACTGGTAACCTTTCTTCCTTGAATGAGGAGAATTCACGACTAAAATAGTATGACCTGCAATTTCCTTTGTGGAAAATTATTTAGTCAATGCTTTAATAAAGATGTAAATATTTAAATATTCTAATTGTTCCCATTTCAATGCCAATAAATTAAATAATTTTTAAGAATTTGTCTATTATATTGTCATTTATTTACTTCATCATTCTATGTGTTAGTCTGAGCATAGCTGGGCCACTCACTTGATTGGGCTTGTTCTTGAATTTGTGATCTTTTGTTGGTCAGCCAGTGATTCCGCTTCCATGACTGACTTGCTGTCAGTTCAGCAGTGGAAGCAACTGGATCATTTATCTCACTTTATCAGCAAGCTAGCCTAGAATGGATCATATACGAGTTTGTAAGGGATCTAAGAGAATTCACAGAGGTCAGGGAATATTTTTCATGTTTAGACTGAGATTTAGAATAACATCCTTTCTACCAAATAGTATTGGTTACAAAGCAAGTCACAAGTTTAGGCCAGATTCAAGAGTCAGAGAAATATACTTCACTTTTTGATGAAAAAAGCTTCAAAGTCATAAAGTAAGTGTACACAGATCTAAGGAGAAAAGTTATGGGCATATTTGCAAACAAGGTACTACATAGTGCCAAATGCTGAGTTAACTTCTCTATATTTTATTTCTGGGAGATCGGCCGTTTGAGTACTTTCTACCTTATGCATTGATAGTTCTCCAATGCCTTAAAAGGAATTATTATTGTGAATTATGTCCAATTTTTCTGTTGCCTTCAGCAGGAAAATTGGTCAGCAATAAGACTGACAAGTTTGTTCAATTTCATTAAAGATGGGCATTTGGGGGCCATGATTTTGCTAATTATTTTCTTTAGCTATCAAAGATAAACATTTGCTCAATCAAATCCCATCTCTTCTCCAATCGTAAATAATTAACACTTTTATTTGACTCTACCCAATCTTACTATCCTACTTCAGGTTCTTACTATTTGAAGGTTTATGTAAGAGCAACATATTAATTGATTTTTTTTTTTTTTACTTTTCTAATCAATTTTATGCAAAATATATTTTTTAACTTAAAATTCTAACTGGATCAACTTACAGTTCAAAAAATCAGTAGGCCAAGGCCATCTGCACTCAGGCTTGAATCTATCTTTATTATCCTTCAGTTTTATTTGTTAAGCTTCCATCTATTTCCTCTTATATATCCTGTGCTCAATTAATTATCAAAGATAATTTCTTGAAAATATTTAAATGTGTTTTGTCTATTTTAATTCCTGTGAATAAACTGGATCTAAGATTAAAATGAATTCCCTGAGGAATCGTTTGTTTAAATACTTCCTAGTATATGAGAACTTCAACACACCATCGTACTCTTTATAATCTTAACTCTTGATTTCACAGCACAAAATCTCCAAATATGTCAAGTCAGTCTCTTCAATCCTTATTTTTCTGCCAAGGTATTCTATATTCTCCATCTCTCTTTAAAACTTTCTAGTATTATAATAGTATATTATTTATGTGTGTGTCTTACCACAAAATTGAACTCTTTGCAGAAATGTTGTTTGATACTAGCACAGTGTTTTGTACTGATAATGTTGAACTATATCTGAGCCCTGTGCTTCTGGAAATCACCAATGGTTAAGAAATTCCAGCAATGGTTAAGAATTCTTAAATGTTTCCAAAAATGCAGTACTGCAAAATACTGTCCTTGCCATATAACTTAGATAAGATTGATGGATGACATCCTTATTTACCTGTGATAGTGTCACTCACAGACATTCCAAATTCCCAATCTTTGTCTCATAAATAATTAGCTAAACTTTTGCTTTGCTGAGTAATCTGCACAAAAGGACTGCTAGCTCGATTTGACCAAGAGGTCAAGCTTTTTGGTCTAGTTTCTCTCCTTCTCTCAGGTCTGTGAAGGCTGTCTCACCTTGGGTTTCAACAAGCATTACGAACTTAACCAAGTACTGGAACACAGAACATGACCTTAACAACCATTCTGAGATCAGCTTTTACACAATTAGTTAATTAGCTTATGGTGTAAAACATTTCCTGTTCAATTGCTTGGTAACACAACCTGCTCACTCTTTTCCCCACACCCAGTTCTTGATAGCCCTGTTTTCTTTCTCTCCACAAAGGAAAGCCTTTACTCTAAAATGCTGAGATTGTCTGGTTGAATTGTTCTTTCTACTGCAATAGCTTTTTGAATAAATCATTTTCTTACTTAAGACTACATTATGACACATTGAATAAAGAAAATGTGATACATAAACACCATAGAATACTATGCGGTCATAAAAAAGAATGAGATCATATCTTTTATGCGAACATGGATGGAGCTGGAGGCTATTGTCCTTAGCAAACTAACACAGGAACAGACAACCAAATACCATATGCTCTCATTTATAAGTGGGACCTAAATGATGAGAACTCATGAACACAAAGAAGGGAACAACAGATGCTTGGGTCTACTGGAGAGTGGAGGAAGGGATGAGGAAGAGGAATAGAAAAGATAACAATTGGGTACTCATACCTGGGTAATGAAATAATCTGTACAAAACCTCCCATGGCATGAGTTCACCTATGTAACAAACCTCCACATGTACCACTGAGCCTGAAAGTATTTTTAAATTAAAAAAAAAAAAAGACTACATTGTTTTTGTTTGATAGCACATTGTGAGATCCTTAATAACTGTAGGTTAACTGAATAAATTTTCACTACTAGACTTTGCTTGAATGGTTACATCAGCCTAGAATTCCTTTACCTACTCTGTTTATCAATCTAGTCAGAAAAAGTACTTCATTTCACTTTTTCCATGAAATCTCCTCCTAGAACTATAAAGTAATTGCCTCTTCTTAATATGCATTTCATATATATATATATATTCCACTTCTTTATTTTATAATTAATCATTAGTTTATTTAACTGTTGCACAACAGCCTTTATAGATTTTTGAAAGCAGGCACTTCTTCATTTTTTCTAGTAATTATTATTATTATTATTTAATTTTGTTTCGAGATGGAGTCTTGCTCTGTAGCCCAGGCTAGAGTGCAGTCGAGCGATCTTGACTCACTGCAAACTCCACCTTCCTGGTTCAAGTGATTCTCTTGCCTCAGCCTTCTTAGTAGCTGAGATTACAGGTGCCCGTCATCACAGCCAGTTAATTTTGTATTTTTAGTAGAGATGGGATTTCACCAAGTTGGCCAGGTTGGTCTCAAACTCCTGACCTCAGGTGATCTACTTGCCTAGGCCTCCCAAAGTGCTGGGATTACAGGCATGAGCCACCTCCCCCAGCCTCTAGTAATTATTATTTAATTTGATATTTACATCAACCTCATTTGGAAGAGCAGAAGTGTTGACAAATAGGCTCCTATATTCTGTGACTTATCTTCCTCATTCTTGGAACATTTCCTGACTCTTTTCACTCCTTTGATGTCTGTCCTGCCATAATCAATATTTCTAACTGTTTATTTTAAATGCAGATACAAAGGACTCAATGATGCTTATTATGAAGTAGTCTTCCAATGTTTCAATTTCATCTTCATTGCTTTTGTTTTTTGTTTTTAATGAAAATATCCTTCAAGAGTATATTGAATGCCTTCTTTGAATAGAAATTTCATAAAATTCAAAGCTTTGGAGTAGTGCCATGATATCTCAAGATTTGGTTTTCCCAAAGAAATAGAGTAACAATAACAATAATTGTAGAAACACAAACTGCCATTTAGCCCATCTTCGACATTTCTGTTTACTTTTAAATAATCATTTATTATAGCAGGCATAACTACAGCTTCATTTTACTTTTTATTTTTAAACAGTAATATATAATGTATACAAGTATATATATCAGACATGTGGTAGAAATTTTACAATATCATTTAATTCTCATAATCATTTGGAAATATAAGTGTTATAGACATTCTACAAGCAAGAAAGTAGAGATTCATAATTTAAGTAATTTTTCCAAAGACAGTAAACCATGAAAATAGTCTTCAACACTAGATATTATTGATGAAAAAATACTAGATTATGTAGTCCTTCTATAAACAATGAACTAGTACATATTTTATTGGATCCTCCTATATGTAGGGCTCTTTGAAAAAATATATAATGTTTGTATATATATAAACATTAGCAATGAATTATCACTAATCAAATGGCTTGAAATACTTACATAATATAAAACAAAGATTGAAATGAGGATAATATGTGACAATGTGACAAGAGTAAGACAGAAGAAATCACCTTCAAGTTAAAGTCACAGAAAATTTCATGGAAGAAAATTCTTTGTGTTGGGCCTTGAATGATGCATAGGATGAATAAATGTAGTAAAGGGGAAAGGAAGTCTAAGCACAGGTGACAATATAAGTAATAACAATGTAGATGTAAAAATGCTGTGCTCTGCCAGGCACGGTAGCTCACACCTGTAATCCCAGCATTTTGAGAGGCCGAGGCGGGCAGATCATGAGGTCAAGAGATTGAGACCAATCTGGCTAATATGGTGAAATCCTGTCTCTACAGAAAATGCAAAAATTAGCTGGACATGGTGGCGTGTAGTCTCAGCTACTTGGGAGGCTGAGGCAGGAGAATCACTTGAACCCGAGAGGTGTAGATTGCAGTGAGCCAAGATTGCACCACTGCACTTCAGAGCAAGACTCGGTCTCAAAAAAAAAAAAAAAAAAAAAAAAAAAAAGGTGCTGTGTTCACATGGCTTATATAAATCAGCAAGCAATGTTGTCTAAGTTGCATATAGGATACTCCCTGAGCTCTCCTAAGTAAGGTAAAATCTGGAGAATATGGTGAGGTTCAAATTATCAAAACTCTTGAAGGACATAGTCAGAAATTTGAATTACTTTCTATAGAATATAAATTTCTCTATGAATTGCTCTTCACCAACAAAGATATACTTAGAAATACACGCGCACGCACGCACGCACACACGCAGGCACGCACGCACACACGCACTCACACATGCAGGCACACACGCACGCACGCACTCAGGCGCTATAGCTGTTCCTTGGATTTGATACTATATTCTGCAGATGCCCAAGGGCCTTATATAAAATTCCTAGTATTTGCACATAATTTATGCATATGTCTTTTCTTCAAACACTTACTCTATTGATTACACATCATTTTTCATTGTTCACCCTGTCCCTGTACACACAGATGTACCAGAATTGTCAGTAGAGGTAAGTAAATATCAGTTATGTAAGCAACTCTTCAGATCCTGCTTGTGTCTCTCAGAGGTTTAGAAGCTAGGAGATACTCTGTTTCTCAAAAGGCCGATAGGCTGAGAGTCTTTAGTGAAAGTGTGCAGAGGGGCCTATAGACTCTCTGGGCTCTTTGGACAGTTAGTGTAAACTGTTGATCCTATGGCAAGGGCACAGCTTTCTGTGTCAGTCTCTGTGGTGGAGATCTAAAATTTCATCAGGGTTGTGCACAGAAGGTGATGCCTCTAAGGGAACTCCATCTCCAGCAGCCAGGCTATCAAGTTTCTCAAGCTGTACCCCTTAAGTTGTATGTTTTTCTCATAATGTTTGAATAATTGAATCATTTTGATAGAAAATTGGAGGATTCATGAGCATGTCAAAATCCTGCTACAAATATATATGTATATATATACACATATATATTTATATTTTCTTTTTTTTGAGACAGAGTCTCTCTCTGTCACACAGGCTGGAGTGCAGTGGCACAATCTCAGCTCACTCCAACCTCCGCCTCCCGAGTTCAAGCTATTCTCTTGCCTCAGTCTTCTGAGTAGCTGGGACTACAGGTGTATGCCACCATGCCCTGCTAATTTTTTGTAGTTTTAGTAAAGACAGGGGTGGGGGTTTCACCGTGTTAGCCAGGATAGTCTCGATCTCCTGACCTCATTATCTGCCCACCTCAGCCTCCCAAAGCACTGGGATTACAGGTGCGAGCCACCATGCCCGGCCCACAAATATTTTAGATAAACTCCATGCATATATTTCTGCTGTTGTAGATGAGTGTATGGGTTAGGGGTGGGTGGGGGGTGCATGCAGCCCATGCTGAGGAAGATTTTTATTATCATTTATCTGAAAGCATTTCAGATAACAAACATTTCCATTTCTAATTATGGGTAGAATAAACAGTTTAAAACTACTCGATACCAAATCTTTGTTCTTGGCATACACTTTCCCACCAACCCAAGCAGATCAATTGATTCAGATTCCTGGAGGTATATTTTGTTATGTAGCTATGAGAAGGCAATGCAACTCAAAAATTATATATTTCTTCAAAAATGAAGAAAAGCAAATTCTTTTATTTTACTTTAAGTTCTGGAATACATGTACAGAACATGCAAGTTTGTTATACAGGTATATATGTGCCATGGTAGTTTGCTGCACCTGTCAATCCATCATCTAGGTTTAAGCCCTGCATACGTTAGGTATTTCTCCTAATGCTCTTCCCTCCTCTTGCCCTCTACCCCTCAATATATATCTTATATATTTTAAAACATCTCTGGATTACTTATAATACCTAATACAATGTGTAAATGCTATGTAAGTACTTTTTATACTGTATTGACTTTTGTATTATTTTTATTGTTGTATTTTTTTTTCTTCTTTTTTTTTTGTAAAGACAGATTCTCACTCTGTAGTCCAGGCTAGAGTGCAGTGGTATATCTTAGTTCATTGTAGCTCGAACTCCTGGCCTCAGGTGATCTTTCCACCTTGGCTTCCCAAAGTGCTGGGATTACAGGGAATCATAATACAAACCATGTCTAGCTTATATTAATTTTTCTTTTCTGTTATTTGCCGTATTTCTGATCTTGGGATAGCTGAACCCATAGATATGAAGGGCTCACTATATAAGCAGATTTTCAACCCAAAAGCACCTCAAAAAGAAAAAAGATTTAAATGGTTCTCCCTTCAATTGCCAAAGATATTCCAAGGTATAGATTCTTACTAATTCACAATCAAGCGGAATGAATAAGAGTGATTTCTCTTTGGCTTGGCTAACATATTAAAATGATGACCACGTGTAGTTGTTTCCTGGGAAACATTTGCAATACCTACCCAGAAGAAAATCATAAAACTATAAAATTTCTGTGACTTGGCACAAAGCAATGAATAATTTTGTTAAGTGACTTCTGTCCTATCTGAAGCTACTATTTTTCAGACACATTTCTTTGTATCAGAGCCAACACTCAATGTGACCACCCAGATATTTGTATATTTTTCTTTCAAGGTCTGATAATGCCAACTAAGAGAATCTCTCAGAGACATTGTAGATGTGTGGCAGAATTAGTTGTGTCCCTAGGTAAAGATGTCGAGAAAAGTCTCTACGGGGGAAGGAGGGTTTCTCATATATGTACGGTCAAAGATTGTGGCATTAGAGGACTTTTGACAAGATGGTTTCAAATTAAAATATATAACCCTTCCTCTCTAGAAGTTTTAGCCCTTAATACAATAAGTTTAAGGCAGCATTAGTCAGAGATAAAAATATCTGGAACAAAATAAGAGGTCTGCATAAATTATGTTGAATACATTGACAAAGACTTGTATTCTTGGCCAAATTTTAATCAGGCTCCTCTAAGCCCTCTTCTCAATTATACCCCAAATATGGTAATCCATCTGTCCATGGCCTACATTGCCTATTTGTAAAAAGAATCTTGCTAAGTAATTAACGAGAACCTCTACCCACAATATTTGATCACCCTCCTTATCTGATCAAATTTCTTATCCCCTACAAACACCCCAAGGATATCTAAGTGCCCTGGTAGGTTAGCCAGAATCCCTTCTTAACCCTGATGCTTTCTTCTAGTAATTTTGTATCACTGATCCTCATCCTGTTCCTTAGCTACAAATCTTCATTTGATTATGATGTGTTGGGGATTAATCTCAGTACCTTTTTTTTTTTTTTTTTTTTTTTTTTTTGAGACATGGTCTTGCTCTGCCACCCAGGCTGCAGTGCAATAGTGTGATCACAGTTCAGGATAGCCTCGACATTCCAGGCTCAAGCTGTCCTCATGCCTTAGCCTCCTGAGTAGCTAAGACCATAGGCTGATGCCATCATGTTTGGCTAAATTTTGTATTTTTGTAGAAATGCCACCATGTTGCTCAAGCTGGTCTTGAATTTCTGAGCTCAAACTATCCAGCTTCCTGAGCCTCCTAAAGTGCTGGGATTACAGGTGTGAGCCACTGAGCCCAGCCAAATTAAGCATGGTTTATAACAAGGTCTTTTTTTCTTCTATTTCAATAGTTCCTGAATACTATTTGTTTTTACCTCTTTAAATGCTATTCTGCTCTGATTTTCTTTGACAACATGGCATAGTATACTAAGGTTAAATAATATATCATTCAGAATATAGCACATGACTTGGAGGGATATCTATGTGGTACTTTTGTGAGAGAAGAAAGAGGATCAAGTGTGATGCATTTATAAAACTAGTCATAATGAATAAGGTTCTATGAGTATATACATATGTTTTTGTGCATGTTTATGCCTAAATAGAATTGTGTTAGTAAGGAGAGAAATCTGAAAGAGAATGATTTAACAGGGGGCAGAGAAGGGCTGTAAATAGAATTTATGAGAGGGGAAGGCAAACAAGGAAAAATAGTATGCTGCCTTTATATAAAATTATGTACTGTATGTGTGATGGTGTGTGTATAAAGAAATCAGATTATAAATTTTAAATAATAATTAAAAAGGAATTTCTACATTTTTCAAAATAAACATATTCAAGAAGAGATATGTTGACTGAGACAACTTCATCCCCATAATCATCTTTCATAGCCATGCAGTCACTGCGTGGCTCCCCTGATGTCCACACCTAAAAAAGAAAATCCTTATTAAAACAATTCTTTCTGCACTAAACATATGAGAAAGTTTAAAAAAGAACTATGGTGATGCATGTTTTAGCATATTTATTAAATAGGAGATTTAAAAATCAAAATTTGAGTTCCAGATTTTGCCACTAACCAGCTAGTCAGATATTAGAAAAGTAATTGTGGCTCTCTAGGTCTCAGTTCTACAAACTGTGAACTAATAGTCTAAATTTAATTTTACAAGTTGATAAAATTTATGAAAGTAGATTTTTTTTATGTAAAGGCAAATAGAAGTTAAAAGTAAGAGGCTTCATTTTTCTTGTTGAAAACAGGGAAGAAACCCTATTTCCTCTTTCTTAAAGTTTACTTTAGAAAAGTTTTAAGTTCTTTCTCTGTCTTTTTCAAATATATATAAGCTAAGTAAGTCTCTTGCAAACTTTAACACCTAAGAATTTCTTTGTCAATGACCTCAGATTTATTTTTAAAAAACATAATCATCCTGGAGGATAGCACCCGTCTCCCCATTTCTGAAGGACAGTAAAAGCCTAACATCAAGGGCAGTTCATTTCATATAACAAAACTGTCTCTTGTCATGAAAACTGGAAAAGTTTATTTTTCCTTTGGGTAAAGTCAAAGCCAAATAACAAACCCAGATAGTCACCCCAAATACCAAATGAATTTATAATAAACTATGGTGTGTAACAAATGGTGCCCTCAAGTCCTCTTACTTGAGAACTAGTTACTGTTTACATTGAGGACAAGCTGTTATAGATTGTATCTGCTTGGCTATATACATGTGTAAGATTTCTTTCTGTCCTTGCAAACTCATGCTGGATTGCCTATGATGCACATCACATTTTGGCTTAATAATCTTTTAGTAATAAAATTGTCTTCTTATTCTTCTACCTTTGTACAAATATTTTCTGGGTTGAGAGATTTTTTTTTAATTATATTTCCACAATAGTAGTCAAATAACTATTTTATAATAGAAAAAGTATAAGATAGAATTTAATAGTGCCAGTAATTATTCCTGCCATTTATAAAGAATATGCCTTGGAGGAAGTGTGGGATGGGAGGCATTATGACTCTTATAATGTAAACATTATGCCATGCTGTGTGTGTCTTTTAAAATAAAAACAATCTCTTTCCATTCAATGATAAGAGTTCTAAACACAAGACATCAAATTAATTTGTTAATCCATCAAATAAATGGTTATCTTTTGAAACCAAAACTGAGAATAAAGAAAAAGGCTATCTCTATTAGACTAATTAAAAGAGGCATTCTATTTATGTGAAAGACTCAGGAAAATATAAGGGAACAACTTGCCTAAATTTTGCCTTATGTCCTGACTTTAGAGTTTGAATGCTTCTCTCTACTGCCATAGTTCACAAGTAGTGTTTGTTCAACATTTGGGGGTTAACAACCACTATGATATTCTTATGAAATTATAAACTCTACCCAGAAAAATGTCCACATACATATATACTTAAAATATTTTATATTAAATTTCACAAGGCACAAGAACTCACTGCAGGAAATAGACCCCCTGATGACAATATGGACACTTATTAACAAGCTGTAGTCTCCTTGTAAAGAACCTCTGCTCAAGAAGGAGAGAGTCACATAGGATTTTTAGCTACTCTTTCTTTTCCAAATCATCTTCATATATAAAATAATTCTTGGAGTCAGTGATGATTTACCCTAGAAGAAACAAAAATGCTTACACTTATTTTACCTATGATAGGTTCAGAAACATAGCTGTGGAGTCTGGAATTCTGTGATGTTTTTGCAGGTTTGATGTATTTAAGGAGAAGAGATACTGGTCCTATTTTGAACTAGATTGTTTAAATGCTCACAGAGTAGAAAGGTTTCCATTACTGGTGATCTCACTGGAATGTGATGAATGCTACTTAATAATCAAAGTGAAAGAAGTTGACAACTATCTAACTCTTAAGGAAGAAAATAAAATATCACCAGTTATTTAAGTATAGTTTTAATTCTGGCTTTCCCTTAAAGGGTATGGAGCTATTTTATTGCTGGTTCCCACTTTAAATGCTAGCATTTCTTCTTTATTTAAGCTCATTCAGCACATTAGTGTTTTCCTTTCCCTTCCTCCCTCTCCCTCCTTCCCTCCCTTCTTCCCTTCCTTTCTCCCTCCCTCCCTTCCTTCTTTCTTCTTGCCAGCTTTTGAGGTATGTTCGAATATCAGAAATAACAAAACATTGTTCCTGACTTCATAGAGTTTTTAAAGTGTGATAGAAATGAATACATAATTGCAATGAAATGTGATAAATTTACGCTGAAGACATGTATTAAGTTTACTTATTACAAGGGGGTGTGTGATCTATAATACTCTTAATGGATAATTCAAGTAGTAGAATTTGTTGTGATTAAAGAAATTCACAACTGAGAAATTATGGCTAGGCTACTTTCAGAATGTAGTAGAAAATTTCAAAAGAGCTTGCTATTCTTGCTAAGAATGTGAGACCATTAATCACAGAGAAAAATAGCCCTGTCAATATCCGATCAATGTGTTAGGTGTTTTATTAACTTCATGTAACTATACAGAAACCCATTTCACTAGGAGTACAGGAATCCATGGCTTTGAATTCTGTTTGATGTGTGAAATGAATCTTCTGCTTGGTGACTGATAGGAGTTATATTGATTTTGCAAGACTTTTATGCCCAGTGGTTTCAGATTCTGCCATTCTGCAAATTGTATCTAGCCAGAGAAAAACTCTAAAACCAGGGGGTAAAACTCTCTAAGATCTACATGATATCTCTGATTCTACAAAGGGCAACTCCAGAGGCACCTTAAAAATAATAAAATCACCACCTTTCATTTATATTAATTTTTTTCCTTTGAGGATGTCACCATGGTTCAGAAATTCCACCCCACTGATTTTCACTTTCACTACTGAAGACACTGACAAGAGCTTATTAAAATGTTAAGTGGGTCTGGTTCCAGCAAATGATAATAATAGTTAAGTTGAGGGCAAATAAAAATGATCTAATCAGAGAAGTACATTTCTATAACTTTCCAAAGTAGAAACATATAACAGGCGGATTGAATCCTGGCTCATATTTATTTGAATTTCTTATGTTCTAAGGATCTGATAAAACAACAGCTTAGAAAGGCAGACACTAAAATAACTTTTTAATCCATGAGCTCCTATCTATAAACTCATTGCTGGTGAACAAAAAGAACCACCTGATTATATTATCCCTGCATTTCCTGGTTTCTCTTTTTTGATCGCTTTTGAGGTTCCAAATACAAAATTGATGATACTTGCAAAAAGAATAAAGGTGCAATGAAAGGCTATGTGCATACCTCTTTATCAGTACAGTTATGTGCTATATCAAATAATTATTATTCATTAGGATCACATTCAAAAATAAAGTTTATATCTAAAAACAGTTCTTCTAATGATTATTAGAAAATTTGAAATGGAATTCCTCAATCATAGCCTTAAACAATAATTTTGTACAAATAAGCACATGATAATTACAAAATGTAAATACTATTGCCAGAAATTATATTCGTCCTTTCTCTTCAGCTTCTCCTTGACAATTTCCTTCCATATACTCTGTATTTCAGTCAAATATATATATTTTTAAAATACATGTTATTCAATTTCCTGAATACTCTGTACTCTTTTACAATTCCATGGCTTTGTATATACCCTCCTCGAGAATGCTGTTTAGGCCCAATATAAACAAATATATTCTCTTTTTATCTTTCTATAATACAGTATTCTATAATTTTATCTTTCTATAATGTAATAGCTGGTAACCTAATCATTAGCCTTATTCTTCTCTCTTACTGGTAGAATCCGTACACATTACTATTTGCAAGTGCCACATATATAATTTCTCAACTTCCATTGCAGCAAGAGACAATCATGTCATATGATACATCCAGACCATGAAAGATAGGAAGAAGTCTCCCAGGTGTTCAGGAATGTTTTATTCTCTATCGCAAATAGAGATAAGGAAAGAAATATTTTGCTGACCCGATAATCCTCTGCTTTTCTTAATTCTTCCTACTTCTAGATGTGACAATCATTTTAGAAACATGACACACCAATCCCTAAGATAGGTGATTGCTTGATTGGGCTGGGTAATTTAAAGTATGAAAACAGCTTTGGTAATTAATGATAGAGCTGGGCTATGGACCAGCTCTAAACGCTCCAACATGCAGACTTTTTGTTATGTGATCTTAAAAAGGGTTGTTAATTTTAATTCTCTGTCAGGCTTTAAGGTAATTACATCTGAACTCATCCTAATTATTGCAAAGAACATCCTCTAGAGCAGTGTCATTCATCATGCATTCTGTGTTCCAGCAGTATCATCATTGTCTGGGAACTTGGCAGAAATACAAATTCTTGAATCACACTTAAAGCTTCTGAATAAGAATCTCTTGTGGTAAGGAAGAACCAAAAAATCCATGTTTTTATAAGCATTTCAGGTGATTCTTACAGGCCTACAAAAAGTGGGTCTTTGAGTGTGTTTTACCTTTGCACTGTACGCTCTGTGCCTAGCATAACCCCAGCACACAGAGTCTGCCAACATAAGTTGAATTAAACCAAAACTGAAGAGTCTGATTTTCAGGGCTACATTGGCAATGATAATATGCAAGAGGCATTTGTTAAAAATGTGGGCAGAAAAGTTTATAAAAATTTTGATAAACGAAGGAATTTAATCAATCCTGATGATTCTTTGTAATGATTGATTTTGTGTGTTGCTTTAACTGGGCTAAGGAATGCCCAGATAGCTGATAAAACATTATTATTGAGTGTGACTATGAGGTTTTTTGTGGAAGAGATTAGTATTTTAATCAGTAGACTGAGTAAAGATTCACCCTTACCAATGTTGGTGAGTATCACCAAATTCAATGAGGCTGATAGAACAAAAAGGAAGAGAGGCAAATTCACTCTTTCTTTGAGCTGAGAGGTCCGCCTTCTCCTTCCCTTGGACTCTGGTACTCCTGGTTGTCTTGCTTTTGGATTCAGACTAAATTACATCACATCTATGAGTTCTAGTTTCTCTGGTGTACCTTAATACCCCCTAAAACATCTTTAGTTGTTCATCTAACAATATTTGACAATCGTTAAGTTTTTCTGTGTTTTTCACTTGATATCTTTAAGATTGATGGTGCATTTGGCCTAAAATATTATAAAGAGATACATATGCGTGTACACACACACACAAAGGGAGTGTGTGTGTGTGTGTGTGTGTGTTTGAGTGAGAGAGAGAGAGAGAGAACTCAGACTTTACAGAATAGATTTGAATATAAGCTTTCCAACTTAGCTGCTCTGTGACTTAGGTTGCATAATTAACATCTTAGAGACTTATTTTTATATTTGAAATTTAGAGATATTTCTAAATTTCAAATATAAAAATCAAAGGACTGTTGTAAATGCTTTTGTAAAATGGGGCAAAGAAGAGGAATGAGTAAGTGGCTATATATATATTTCTTTCTTCTCTCTTTTGGTCATCTCTCTCTTTTTTTTTTTTAGCAAATGCTTTGATTAACTATTTGGATGTGCAAAGATGAACCCCAGAGCACAGTGCTAAAGAAACAAATGGTGCTTTAATTAATTTATTTCCAGAAATCAGGAAGGAGAAGAAAGAGTTTCCCTGAAGGAGTTATTTTGGTGGGGATGAGAGAAAAGGGAATAAAAAATAAAGAGATCTGAGAAAGGAAATAAATTACTCAGCAAATGGTAGAAATCCAGATATTAATGAAAAGAAACTCGGAATATGGAGGAAATATCTACCAATAGGTTAAGATAGAAACGTTCAAAAATAAGGCTGGCTCCTAAAGTGTTACTCTTTAAATGGAATTTCAAGTTGTACCTTAGCACCCCATTCTCATCATTATCCATCAATTCCAATAGCCATGGTGTTAGTTTAGGCTGCACTTTAATCTGGGCTCTCTACACAGGAAGATAGATGTTAGGCAACTGAGAGAAGGCCACACAGGGAGAGAATGTAAACAAGGGCAGAATTCAGCATTTGATTGGTAAAAGGAATTTTAACAAACATTCTTAGCTGAGATGGAAGACCTTAAGGAATCCCAGTGCTACTAAAAGGAAATAGACACTGGATTTTCTTCTCCCCAGGAGTGAGATAGAGACTCAAAAAAGTTTTTAAAAAATACATGAGAAAGACAAGATGAGAGGTCTTGTCACCCCCTACATAACTGGCATTTCTGTTATAGCAATGTAAGTAACAAGCTCCTGGCATTCAATAAATATTATACAGTTTTATCATTTTTATCCACCCCCAAACCCAGCCAAAATATTAGAAAAAAATGGTAATTATTATCTTCATTATTATCTTCTTCTTAAAAGCACATTATAAAACAAAGGCATCAGCTTTGAGGTAAATTTATACCACTTAGAATATGACTATTCCTTCCTTGATCTGGGAAAGAAGTGTCAAGCACAAGTCACTGCACAGCTCACAGTAAAACTTTTTCATTGCTCTTGTAGGTAGTCTCACCCTGGGCATTACAAACCCTAGTTTAAGCTGTCACGCAGTGCTTTCTAAATAGGCAAGGAGGAGCTTTAGAAAAATCTTTTCTTTTTCTTTTTTAGCACCATCAGCACATATTTTCCATTGCTGAAATTTTGCGTAGCTGCTTTGTCATATTTTCAGTTTTCATGTCATTTTTATTTGAAATACGGGAATGTCTATTACAGATTATGAATCTATGTTATACAGATTAAATTAATAGCCAATCTTGAAAATGTAAAATGGCACTTCTTAGCAGTCCAAGCACTGTAGGAAATGTTTATTAATCAAGGTGAGTTGTAATGGCTGTGGGCAACTAACAGAGGTCATATACAACATTGTAATTGCAATTATTCAGCTTCTGTCCCCAGTTTTCTGTTCTGAAGCCTGGGAAATACACATGTCATCTTGTGTCACCAAATCGCTACTTCAAATGGTGGTTTTGAACAGACACAGCTGTTTTTTTGTGTGTGTTATTATCAATGTGCATCAATAATGTACAGAGGAAAGTCTAATTTCAGTAGCAATGAAACCCAATCCTCCATTCTCACCTCTTCTTAAAACACTATACACTGTTCTGGAATTTCATAAGTCTTATAACTTGCCTGTTAATCTTCAGATCTGGATTGATTTTGTTTTCTACCAAATAATGATCAAAGTTGAGGAAAAAATTTCAGGGAAAATAAAAGTGATTTTTAAATGTCTCCCTACACATCCTTTTTCTTATCTCCTTATATTTGTCTCCTTTTACTTCTCCTTTTTCATGATTTTTTTTAAAGAGGCAAGAACAACATTTTAGAAATAATAAATATAAATAGAACAAAAGTAGTTGTAGAAAGGTAGGTTTTAAAAATCTTTACTATCATTGGTATTGGAGCTCGTGTAGATTTTGTTACTAAATCAACTGTTTTTCAAGAGGAAAAGGAATTTAAAAAAACCAAAGTGTCTTGGATGTATACTGAGAGCTTTTACTTTCAAGATCTATAGTTTGAGAGTGTGTGTGTGTGTGTGTGTGTGTGTGTGTGTGTGTGTGTGTGTTCATATTTGTAGATAGACATGGCTGCTCATTGTAAAGATGTATGAGCTCAAGACATTTGTGGTAATCAAATAACATAAGCAGTAACTCTACCTGAAGATTTTATCTCAATTTTAATATATTTGTAGAGATTCTAGGACTACAGATAAGTCACATCCATTTTTGTTTGTTTGTTTTTGTTTGTTTGTTTGTTTTACCAAAATACAGTTAAATGTAAGTTTAACTCTGTGCTTTTTCAATAATTACCATATCATATTCGGTTCCTATGTTGTCCTTCTCCTCCCCAAAGACTCTAAAGCAGAGAAATATCCCTGATAATCTAGTGTTCCTGTGTTAACGTATGAGAGAGAGAGAAAGAAAGAGAGAATGAGTGTGTATATGGGTGTTGCTGGTGCATTAAACACTTATCTAGATTAAGATTTGTTTTTATTTTATTAAGTTTTATACTGGTTCTAAAATGTCAGTTGGTTTAGAAAATCAAATAATTCTTTTTTCTATAATTCAAATTACTTAGGCATACTTTACATCTCTATGGCTATTCCCATGGGGTTTAGCTTTATAGTTAAACACATTAAAATATTTTGT
>NW_016107428.1:2871723-2873664 GCF_001604975.1 Cebus imitator
ATTATTTTTAGTAGAGATGGGGTCTCACCATGTTGGCCAGGCCAGTCTCAAACTCCTGATTTCAGGTGATTCACCCACCTCGGGCTCCCAGAATGCTGGGATTACAGGCATGAGCCACCACAGGCCCGGCCTTGTGAATCATTCTTTATTCAAACATAATGAAGCTTGAAAACTCCCTTGCTGTGTCTATTTCAGTTTCATCATTGTTTTGAATAAAATATTTTAAAATCAGGCTATTTGGGCTTGATGTTTCCCTTCCAAAATCCACATCACTTTCTTTCTTATTCTATATGAAACTGCTATGTCTCTGAGAGTAACCTCCAGAAATGAGTCTACCCAGCCCACCCATAATGTATGCATAGACTTTTTAGATGTAATTCACAACCATTGGTTGTTTTGCCTGGATACTCCCAGGTTAATTGGACACATTGTAAGCTTATGAACTGATACAGAGGCCAATAGAAGGAATCTTCCTAGGAATGTGATAAAAAGAGATGATGGACAGTAAGATAATGGCCTAAGGATTGGCTTATTATAATAAAGAAAACACACCAGCATGAGTACATGAAAATAATGTATTTTGTCCTTTCACTGCCACAATTCTTTGACTTTATAGAAGGTATCATTCTTGACATTCACAACTTTTTTTAGTCTTTCACTCTCCTCTTCTTCTCTTGCCTCTTTGCCTGACATAGATTCCATGTTTTAGTTTTACCCTTCTAATTGCTTGTAAAGAAAAGATACATATGTATATGCTTTTAACATCCCTCTAAGTTTCCCCCATTTAACTAGCAAAATCCATCTGGTTGAACAGGCATTACCTTCTCTTTGATTGCACTCAAGCAACATAGCGAAACTGGTGATTTTGACATAAAAAGATTGCATCTTTCCATTTTAAATATGAAATGACAACGCTCACATAGAAAATGTACACTGCTTGGCCATTGATATGGTTTGAATGCTTGTCCCTGCCAAATCTCTTGTTAAAATGTAATTCTTATGCTGGAGATGGGGCTTGATGGGAGGTACTAGATTATGGGGGCACCATCCCCCTGATGATAAGTGAGGCCTCACTCAATAGTTCCCTCAAAATTTGGTTGTTTGAAAGAATCTAGGGCCTCCTCCTTCTCTCTCTGGTTCCTGCTCTCACTACATGACAATGTCTGCTCCTGCTTTGCCTTCTGCCATGAGTGTAAGCTCACTGAGGCCTCACTGGAAGACAAGCAGATGCCAGTGCCATGTATCCTCTGCGGCCTGAAGAACCATGAGCTAATTAAACATATTTTCTTTTTGTTACCTCTTCTCTTCTTTTCTTTTCCTTTCCTTTCTTCTTTTATAGTTGACATTTTATTGGTTATGTTGAGGATCAGTCCACAGACATTTCAATTTGTACACAACTCTTAACACATATACTAAAAGTCTAAAAAGCCATGCATTGTAATTATTTTTAATGTTATTCCAGTTACTTTCCAGGTTAAAATTTCTAGTTAAACTTTCCTTAAGATACTATCAAGTTCCAGTATCTTCACATGCTGACAAGCTGTTACATAACTCCCAACAATTCACAATTGAATAGTATATACACTACATACTCAGATTTTCAATATTTCACAGCACATTAAGAATGTTATTAGAAAAATGGGACTACCAAAACCAAAGATGTTATAGAGTGTGCACAATTCTGACAGGGAGATCCATGGTCAAGGAGTTGTTTTCTTTAGAAAACAATTCAACTAAAAAACAACATGAGAGTAGAAGTAATTTAAAGTGTTCAAGACAATAAATGAAGAACTGTGACTTCATGTTGCCATTTAGTATGCTTTGCATTACGGGTTACAAAAACAAGCCCCCTTCTGTGGAATGTTAAGCTGACACCCAAGATGGTCAAAGCCTCCCATAATTCAAATTCCACAGCATTTTCTGGTTGTACCAAAAGGTAAA